>NW_024067615.1:0-92366 GCF_015533775.1 Penicillium roqueforti
AAAAACATACAACAGTGAGGATTCGCTGGTGGTCACCCACCCAACTACTAACTCACCGGCGTGTGGCTTAAGTACGGCTGAGCGGACGGGAAGCCCTGTTTTCCACACCCTATGGTCGTATGTATCAGATTATGTTTCGAGGAGGATTATAGCAGATGGCTGGTGAGTGTTACGTAGGATGGGCATAGTGTAGGAGCCCTAATTTTTCGGGGATATTCACCTAGGACTCTGAATGGGAAGCCAAAGCTATGGAGCCACTGATGAGCACTAACACTAATGACGGTAAGGATATGTTAGTCCTGCCCGAACTCTCAAATATCAGTGATGACATACCTATCGGCGAGACCGCTTTTTAATCATCTTTTTTGGGTGTAGTGCGAAGGCAATGAGATGTAATCGTGGATTGCAAAGGCGTTGCAGCGGCTTCTAAGGTATGAAGGGTGCTATAGAGGGATAGTAGAAGCGTGTGAGATTCGTGATCCGCTTTTCGATGATTATTTCTCGACTGTGCTTGGCTTAGCGGCACAGTCTGAAAAGCTGAGCGTCGTACCTATCGATGGTTCACTTGAAGTGGAAACGACGATGGAAATTGACCTTTTTATGGGTAGAGATGAAGTTTAGAGTTTTAGCAAGGCAAGGCCGGGGGTGGATAATATCTCGGATATAGAATAGTAAAAAGAAGCTAGGAAGAATGACCGAAAATCGTTCTGGATATCCATCATGAGTTGGCGAGTGCGAGCGACCAAGGTCGAAGTGGTAAGAAGATGAGAAGAAGATGAAGGCAAAAATGGAGCTGTGTCGGGCTAATGCATTGAAAATAAAGTGCCCCAGAATGATCACTTTAGCGGCTGTGGAACCGACAAGTCGTTGACCTCTTGAAATCGCGGGAACCCTGGAATATGTGCTGGCTAGCATGCAAAAATTGGAGATTGGCTTTGAAAGACTTGTAAATGTAACGTCATGGTCATGAATCTTGGTCGGCAAACTTCGCAGTTAGTCTATCTACGCTAGGCCCCTCTTCACTGAAGCCGGAACCCAAGAACTTCAAGTATCCCCGAGATTCAAAGATGCAGCCACGCCACAAACTGCCTAGCAGACCTTCTCGCCTAGGTCAGAGCATTCCTGGAGACGAGGAGTCTCGTCTGTTGTTGGGAGGTGAAAAGAAGAACTGGGACCAAATCGAGAAACAAGAAATGAGCAGAGTAAAACAGGGAGTCCGGAGTTTCTGCATCAAAATCTCCTCGATTCCATCTATCCTTTCCCAAATCATCAGAAAACGCACTAGAATACTTTCCCTAGAAGAGAGTGTTCTACATGATATCTACAAGCATCTTCCCCTGGTCGATAAAGCGTGTCTATCGCTTACCTGCAAACAACTTTACGATCTATTTGGAGCAATCTTGAAAGAAAAGGAATTGGAATTCCCACGACTTTTACTCATTGGTATCCCTATACTATATGTGAATAGTAGCAAAGTCCCACGAAATCAACTGCTCCTTCGACTTGAGAGTCGCAACTGGGCATATTGTGGAAGGTGTTTGAAGCTCCATCCCCGAAAGGAATTTATTCGAGAGTCGCTCGCGCGCCCAGCTTTAGAGAGGTCTTGCGCAGACTATGCGGGTATAGTTGACCTATGCCGGTGTGTTGCCTTGACGATTCGAGACCTCGGGTCTATTGCGAAACTTTTTAGTCGCCCTACGCCGGGTCAAACTAAGTTCGGTCCATTCACTTTTTACCGTATTGGATCTTGGCCTTTCTTGAGACACTCTTGCTCATTACCCACTACACCTGACTACAAGGCTCGGTTCGCGATGCGTATATCCCTCAACGAGTTTAACCAGCTGGAGATGTCTGCTAGTTATAGCATATTCTTTTCTTCCCCTGAGACTCTAAAAGCCGTGCCCATCTTCCACTGTCCTCACTGGGACCTTACTACTTTGATGGGTCGGAAGGATGCCACCCAGGTGTGTCCTGGGTGTCGGACCATAAGTATAAGACATCGTCTTCCAGAATCCAAAGGAAGGAATGTAGTTGTTTTCGAAGTGTGGCGGATTTTAGGAAACCGTAGGGCACCGGATTACCGTTGGCTTGATAACTGTCGTCTCACTGGGCCTTCATATGGACATGATATATCCAGGTAAGTGCATGGTTGAATATTGGACTGAATGGGCTTAACAGCATTATTCTAGGGAGGAAAGCTCGCAAAGTGGGACGCGCACTATTTATGATACATGGGAGGGTAAATACCATGGAGCCCGATTTTGCCAACAGGTAGACGGGCCAACACCGACACTTGATTACAATATGGCAAAAAAATTGAAAATCGCATACAAGCATGGGCTCATTTAGGTAGATACAGTCGAAGGGGACTGCAGGAATTATACTACTCGAGTGTTAAATTGAGGTAACTTCTATAGCCTCTTTGCTATTGTATCTCTTTTGGGCCTTATTTTTCCAATGTAACTGCCAGCAAAGGTATTGCTATATACTACGGTTCATCTTCTTTTCTTTCTGCGCTTGTGTCTTGTAATACAGCTAATGGCTTTGGGACATGTCATGCTGGAGCGGATGTGTTGTTTCGGTCTAACGGCCACCACAGCCAGGAGGTCATGTAATCACTTCTTGATAGAGCATATGCATGTACCCACGTTCAATTAGAAAAGGCAAAAATTATGTATTTCACGGTTTCAGTCTGCGAAAAAGGGATGGCCTATAATTACATGAGTTAAAAATATCGGATAGGGCGCAGAAAGCTGAAGCCGGTAGGTTGGTGATGCTATGCATTGAAGCTACCATATTCTTTTACTTACTGTGATTCCAATATCGTTCGAATATTATTCAGCTTGGGTCTTCATGCGGAGAGAAAAGAAAAAGTTTTATCGAGATCAAAATGAGGCGTTGGGAAAATTCCAACCCCAAATATGATTATCGTCTCTGTGTAGAATTGGAATGAGAGTTCTAACTATATGAGAGAAAGGAGGCATATATTCTTCATGTTTGGCTTGTAATGCACAATTCCAAATATTGGGATATATGGGCTCATTCATCTTCATCGTCACTCCTTGAATATATTTTGAATATATTCTCGAGTGGTCAGAATAGAAAGGACCTAATAGTACTATATACAAAGCCCTCTGATCGAACTAGTGCTTGGATAACTCCTTCCAATCAAACCCACAATGCGGTGGTACACCACTGTGACTAGTGAGGGTGGGAACAGCATCGGCTTTGTTTATTTCACCGCATCCAGCTAGCAACGTGATGAAGGAAATGAAATAGTTCACTTTTCAAGAGAAATAGGACATTGGCACAGGCTGGAGATTATCAAGTCGATGATAACCTAGACAGAACAGTGCCAATACATCGTCAACTCATACAATCAGCCCCAATATTATCTGCATGCTGTTGTAGGTGAACCTACCGGGGAGAACAGTGAGGGATATGACGAAGCAGTTATCGTTCAAAGAGGCCAACCTGAAGAAAGGACCAGCGGATATATTTCCGCCAAACCATTCACGCCCTGACTCTGCAAGTCGAATGCACCGGAGTGGAAGCATCAGATCTAGATGGAAAGTGTAGCTCAAAAAGAATAATGTCACGAGTTCTACTCCGGTTGATTATCTCATCTATTGCCCGGATGGTCTAGTGGTACGTTGCAGTCTCTTCCTCAAGTCATAAATTTCCTTGCTAATCCCTTCTAGGTATGATTCTCCGTTTGGGTTTCCATCTCAAATTCGGAGAGGCCGCGTGTTCGAATCGCGCTTCGGGCCCTCATTCTTTTTTTGTTTGTTTTTGTTTTTGCTTTTCATTATGCAATATCCACCTCTAATTTTTCACCCTCTGCAATCCCACTACATTGACTGACCCTTTTAGCTCGATGTCTAAGCTATCACGATCTAGCTCCAAAATACGGTGAGGTGTCTACGGGCTACTGCCTACTCCGTACACGGCGAAGCGTCCGGCAACCTGCAGCGAGTGGACGGAAATTTCCCCAGTCTGCGGGGAAAGCTTCCAAATTACGTACAAGTTTAGCTGTTGTCAAAAGCAAGAGGTTCAGGCTATATTCCAGAATACATAGCCAGCCAGTCTTTCCACATTCCGTGTCTCACTCGCCAATAAAAGGGAGTGGTCCGAGGCCATCGTGGACTAACCATACATAGTATTAACCTGCATGTTTCAATGTGATATATGACAATGCAACCAGTCGTGTGTCGCTGTACATGCGGAGCTCACCTTGCGCTTTCTTGGCCAGGGAAAAACCCCTTCATTCTAGTCATGGGTTCCAAATCTAGACCTTGGCCGGCGTTGGAGACCAGGGGGGAATTCCAAACCACGGGAATTTAAACCCAATTCTCCTGTGCGGGGATTATAAAGGGTGTACCTGCCCGCCGGCCTAGCAGTAAACATTGAGCGACCACCCACAGCAAACGGCGTGATGCAGAACCTTTTTCTCTCTGCTCTGGCCTTCAGTGTCGCAGCCGATGCCTATGGCTCAGGGGCTGCCGGCTGGGACGCGGCTTATTCAAAGGCCCGAGCGGTCCTTCCCAAGCTGAATCAGACCGAAAAAGTCGGGATTGCCACTGGCGTCGGTTGGGAAGGAGGGCCCTGCGTGGGCAACACTTATCCAGCTAGCTCGATCAACTATCCCTCTTTATGTCTACAGGACTCACCCTTGGGAATTCGCTTTGCCAATCCGGTCACGGCTTTCCCCGCCGGGATCAACGCCGGAGCAACTTGGGACCGTAGTCTCCTGTACGCGCGCGGTGTTGCCATGGGCGAGGAAGCCAAAGGTCTGGGCGTGCACGTCCAGCTAGGACCAGTCGCTGGGCCTCTAGGAAAGAATCCCAATGGCGGTAGGAACTGGGAAGGGTTCTCGGTCGACCCGTATCTCAGCGGAGTTGCCATGGAAGAGACAATCCAGGGTATGCAAGATTCGGGCGTTCAGGCCTGCGCCAAGGTACGCTGGCTTCCACTCTGTTCATATTCAGTGCGTTCTGACCATGGTAAAGCACTGGCTTGGGAACGAGCAAGAGCACAACCGCGATACCATGAGCTCTAACATCGGCGACCGCGCGACGCATGAGTTGTATGTATGGCCGTTCATGAACGCAGTTCGGGCAAATGTCGCGTCCGTCATGTGCTCCTATAACAAATTGAACGAGACTTGGGCATGTGAGAGTGATGCTATCCTGAACGATCTAATGAAGGACGAGCTAGGTTTCCCTGGCTACATTATGACCGATTGGAATGCGCAGCACACTAGTGTCAACAGTGCTTTGGCTGGACTCGACATGACCATGCCTGGCAGTGATTTTAATAGCCCGCCCGGCAGCATATTCTGGGGACCAAATCTCGTGCAGGCCGTTGCTAATGGCTCTGTACCTCAGGCGCGTCTGGATGACATGGCAACGCGTATCCTGGCAGCTTGGTATCTTCTTGGTCAGGATCAAGGCTACCCCGAGGTGACTTTCAGCTCTTGGAATGGCGGAAAAGCCGCTGCCGATGTAACAGGAGACCATGCCACTGTCGCCCGCACCGTGGCCCGTGATTCGATTGTCCTATTGAAGAATCAGGAACATACTCTGCCTCTACGGCAACCTAAAAGCCTGGCTATTATTGGGCAAGATGCCATCGTCAATCCCAATGGTCCCAATGCATGTGGAGACCGCGGCTGCAATACCGGCACGCTAGCTATGGGCTGGGGCAGTGGCACATCGGAGTTTCCCGTAAGCAAGCCAATGCCGGCAGATCAACCGCGAGTCCGATAAACTGACAATGACGCTCTAGTACCTCGTTGGTCCTCTCGACGCAATCCAAGTTCAGGCCAGAAAGGATGGTACGAACATTATCCAGAGTACGACCGACAATACCACGGCTGCTGTCTCGGCTGCTGCATCGGCGGAGACTGCTGTGGTTTTCATTAACGCAGACAGCGGTGAAGGGTGAGTCGGACTTGTAACCGCACCTATGATGCATTGCAACTAACCCGTGCATTGCAGTTACATTACAGTGGAGGGCAACGTTGGTGACAGGAAC
Source organism: Penicillium roqueforti (assembly GCF_015533775.1). Taxonomy (NCBI): domain Eukaryota; kingdom Fungi; phylum Ascomycota; class Eurotiomycetes; order Eurotiales; family Aspergillaceae; genus Penicillium; species Penicillium roqueforti. The sequence goes on from NW_024067615.1 coordinate 6,037, forward strand.
AATCTCGATCCCTGGCACAACGGAAACGAGCTTGTCAAGTCCGTCGCAGCAGTGAACAGCAACGTCATCGTAGTCGTGCATAGTGTGGGGCCCATTATCCTAGAGACCATCCTAGCGCAGCCCTCAGTGAAAGCAATTGTCTGGGCCGGGCTACCAGGTCAAGAAAGCGGAAACGCCCTGGTTGACGTGCTCTATGGCAGCACCTCTCCAAGCGGTAAGCTTCCTTACACGATTGCCAAGCAGTTTTCAGACTACGGGGCCGGCTGGAACAGTGGGCTCGATGACAATTTCGTTGAAGATTTGTTTATTGACTACCGCCACTTCGACAAGAACGGCATCGACCCGCGCTACGAGTTTGGCTATGGCTTATCGTATACGACTTTTAATTACACTGGACTTGTGGTTAGCGTTGCTGCCACAGCTGGGCCATCAAATGGACGAATTGTCCCTGGCGGGGCAGAGGAAATTTTCGAGTCGGTCGGCACTATCTCTATCGGTGTCGAAAACACTGGCGAGGTAGCTGGTGCTGAGGTTGCTCAGCTCTATCTTGGCCTGCCGGACTCCGCCCCAAGTACTCCCCCCAAGCAGCTGCGAGGGTTCCAGAAGTTGAATCTCCAGCCGGGAGAGCCGGGAACAGCTACTTTCGAGCTCACTCGGCGAGACTTGAGCTACTGGGAAGTGCAGACACAAAAGTGGGTTGTACCTAGTGGTACCTTCATTGTCTATGTTGGAACCTCCAGTCGGGATATTCGTGAGGATGGAAAGTTCACTGTCACTTAGTGTTGTTCTCATGCTTTGGCTTGTATATATTTTTATTCGGAAACGACTTGTCTCTTGATGAATCTGCAACTAAACCACGACTCAATGTATCGACAGTTTCTAGATCCAGACTTGCTTCTTTGTTAAGGTTCGTAAGTCTTTACCCAATGAATGACCCTATCCCTAAGACAGGTTTCTGTGGGGTACAAAGAATGAAAGAATGAGCTTTGTAACTCTCCCTTTTATTATCAATGATCATAGTATTAAGCAACTTATTCAAATGTATATAATAACGATTGGTATAAATAACATGTTAGTCCTTCTCGAAGTAGCAAACCATCATCATCAATACCTTGATCTATCTCGGCGACTAACTTATACAGATCCGCCTGTCCTATATCATCTCAACGATTTACCCATCTCCAAGAACAATGGCTTGGTGGAACAGCTCTACACCCGGCTGGGTCGAAAATCTCGTACCGACCTACACACAAGAAATCTACAAATTCCGACTCGAACTCGAAGGCGAGATTCAGATTCTAGTGCGCCACCCAGGCCATCAGCATATAGTAAGCCAGAGACTTACGATGACAGCTAGATCCCTGCGCAAGATCAAGACACTGGCGTCTGATATCTCGGTGTATTTCCCGGACCATCCATTCGTCACGCGCAAACGCCTTGGTTTCTTTCAGACTACTTTCCCCCGACTTTGCGATTTTATCGAGCGGACTTTGATTGAGCTGAGTAGAACCCTGATTCATGATCCGAAAAGTGAGATTTCTATTGCTTGGCAGCTTCAGGATATATTGGATTCTGTATAGATTGGGTATTTAATGTTTCATACTATTCAAAATACTTCTATGTGGTGAATTTGATTTTATTTAGACTATCAGCATAGATGATTCTACTTATTCTCGCTGTTGAGTCTTTTAGCAGCCTCATGCATGTCATGGTATATATTTCAAGCCTCCTATTCCCGAAGTTTTCACAACCATTGTCAATTCAATTCAATCCTATCTCTAGATTTCGCCTGGAATAATTGCTAGCGAAAACTCACGGCATTTGAACAATTTGATTCGTATCTTTTTCGTTGATTTATAAACATCCCACAAGCTTGGAATGAGAGTGCAAGGAGGCTGGGAGTTTGCGATCAACCAGCCCAATACAAGTATGCGACAGAGAAAAGCCCCAAGACTTGGATTTGACATGAAATCTGTATAAACAATTTTAGTATATCGGAATATAGTGATTTTGAATGTGTTGTTACAAACTTACCTGCCAATAGTACTGAGGCTTCAGAAATGCCGTGGATGATTATTTCTACAAGTCTAACAACTATTCTCGATCATGTACAATTCGAAATACCTCAAGTGGAATGTCCTTAGTAGGATTCCTCAAAACAATGATGTCCTTCACATACAAGGACAAGACCTCGCGTGAGTCCAAGCCAACTTAGAATAATCCCAAGCTAGGCCGACACGATTAACATGCATTTCCACTCCGGTCAATTGGGATTCTTACTTCCAATTATATCTGCCTGTCTGTTTGCTTCTGTCGAATCTAAATCTTCGGAACATCCAAGATCAGCCTTCACATTTGACCAGCTCTGGAAACTCGAGAAGGGCTTCTGGGATTCCTTTCTCTACCCTGCAAATCTCAAACAGACGCAAGGCAATGCATCGACTATTTTCGCATCAGACGTGAGTTTCTCCAGTTTCTCCCTCTGATAATAATCTGACACATTACAGGTGCAAGGTCGTGTCGACATCACCCGCACCTTCGACGGCGACGAGCTAAACCGCGAATACATCTTCGGCCTATTCGCCGATCCAGAGCACGTCAGTCTTGTCGGTGTCCCGATCGCATATAACATCACTCAATTTACTGCGAACGACAACATCGCATCCGCGACAACCGTTGTCACCTTCAACGCAACCAGTTTCGGCGTCCTTATCCCAGTGACGATCGACACATGGATCGAGTTCAACGCCGACGGCAAGATCGCGCAGTACGACGCAACATTTCGCTGGTTTGAGTACCTACTGGACTTCTTAGTCGAAGGAGTCGCGACAAAAATAAACGCGACTGAGCCCGACCAGGCTGTTGCCTATGTTGCTGATTTGCTAGCCACCGCGATCTGTGATACACATGAGCAGCATTGCACAGGTTCGAACCAGCAGTATACAGACACCGCAAGTTGTTATGACTTTTTGACCAAGACTGTGCGATTTGGAAAGGCCCACGAGCTGGGTCGTAACACATTGCTGTGCCGCGAGGTCCATGAGCATATGGTGCAGTACCGGCCCGATGTGCACTGTTCACATATCGGTCCTGGTGGCGGTGGATACTGTGTTGACGATATGGACTACATGCAGACTGTACTACAGAGATACTTCAATGACTCTTGGATTCCGTTTGGCTATGGGACAGATCAGAATATCTGGCTCGCTGATTGATGGGAGAGGCCTGCTGGTAAATGTGGGGGAAATGATACGAAAATCGCGTCGACAAACCCAACGTGGTGAATCAACCGAGATGGACTGCGACAACAATTATGTCACTCTTCAGGTCTGCAGTAAGCCATGATCCCGTGTCACAAGCAAATTGAACTCAAGGTTTTCAGAAACATGTACTCGGGTCCATGCTCTATATACCATATGTCATTAGAATCCTGCGCCAGCCAAATATAGTATCACGATCTTCTAGGAGTGTGACCACGGGGAACTGCTACCGAACTGGGGTGATAACAGATTTTCGCGGACCATAGTACGGGCTCACGGACATCATATAGGCATGCCATTATCTGCGCCATCTTGCGTGCTATGTCACATCAGACACGAGATCATTGGCGCTTTTATAGCCCCTTGATGATAAGGCATAAAACTCCTAGCTCATCCTCAGCCTGACGTGGCACTGCACTACGCGGAGTTGTATTGAACAAGGGGCTGTTTACTGATCTGCAGATCTGCAGCTCGGAGCTTTATGTGTGATATCATAGGATATACATCGGCACAAGTCTCCGACGTCTCCATCCTGATTTGGCGGCGATCATATTTTACATTCCAATCCCTTCGCACGTCCGTTTCTAGCCGTGTTTGATGCTGCCCCAGCTTACAATCCTCCGAAGAGCTCTCTATTCCCTACGTAAAGCACGTCAGCGTCGGCCTTTTAAAAACGTTGTTTTGTTTAAAGCTTCAAAGTAGGGGTTGGGTTCAATATCATACTCCAGCAAGTCACATTCACCAGTGCGTTATCATAAGTACATACACTACATCGGGATCATCTGCCCAGCCCGATTGCAAAATCAGCGATGTGGTTACTCACAAGCTACCACCCGTGTTTGAGGTAGATACACAAGTGTATAATTCCCGCTCGGCCGTTGAAGTTGCATGCCAGCCTTATTAGTCTACGTACGGAAATTCCTTCCGTCACCTGGCTGATCTTTACCAAGCGTTCTCGCCATCCCTTCGAACGCTAGACCTCCTTGACATGATCAAACAATGTGACCATAACTTATGGCTTAATTTAGATGCAGTTAAAATGGACACATTCACCGTTAGAACTTGCTTTTTTGTCTTTAACGTCCCTGTCTATCCAGACCACAGAATTCAACATCACCAATATGGAGAGAAGACGCCCTTCATGCAGCGACTCACTGCCTCGCAGTGAAGCACAGATACGCTTGTTCCCCGAGAAATTCGACGAATCGTCCACGGACGATAGACAAAAGTTACCACCTGTCGACGGAGGTTTCCAGGCATGGATGTTCCTGATGGCTTGTGTAATGTTGGAGGCTTTGATATGGGGTAAGTCAGCTTGCACGACTCTAGGAGATGACAGCCGACTAACATGAGCAGGATTTGCTTTTGCATTCGGAGTCTTTCAGAAATACTATCACGCCCATGAAGCCTTCCAGGACTCTAACATGGTAGCTGTTGTTGGAACATGTGCTACAGTGAGATCACCAACTGCTTACGACGGTCTATGCTAACACAATCGACAGGGAATATCCTATTTGAGCTGTCCACTAGTCATTATTGCTATGATCCTTCTTCCTCAATGGGGACGCTGGTTCTCATCTATAGGAGTGATAATAATGTGTCTTTCCCTAGCACTGGGTTCATTTTCTTCCAATATCACTCACCTAGTCCTCTCCCAAGGAGTCGGCTTCGGCATCGGCGGGTGTATAGCATACAGTCCATCCATCCTGTACATGGACGAATGGTTCGTCCACCGACGAGGACTCGCGTTCGGCATAACCTGGGCTGGCTCAGGAGTATCCGGGATCATATTCCCGATTGGGTTAGAGAAGCTATTGAATCGCTACGGATTCGAAACGACTCTTAGGGTCATCTCCGTGGTGGTGTTCGTTCTCGCTGCACCTTTTATCTACTTTCACAAACCCCGGCTTCCGGTCAGAAAAACAGTCGACTATCAACGTCTGAACTTCCGCTTCCTTACCAGCAGGATATTTTGCGTCTACCAACTCGGCAACATCATGGAGGCATTGGGGTTCTTCTTGCCCGGAATTTATCTGCCGACTTATGCCCGTAGCATCGGCGCCTCGGATTTTCTCTCCTCGCTGACCATCACGCTTTTGAATCTGGCGTCGGTTTTCGGGAGTGTTACTATGGGCCATCTGGCGGATCGATACCATGCTGTCACCTGCATTACCATCTCGACTGTCGGCAGTACACTGGCTGTATTCTTCCTCTGGGGATTTGCGACAACCCTGCCCACATTGTTCGTCTTTTCGATCGCATACGGTTTGTTTGCAGGCTGTTACTCGGCGACATGGTCGGGGATAACTCACGAGGTCCGACGGATCGACCCGTCCGCCGACGCAACCATCATCTTCTCGGTTATTGCCTTTGGACGAGGAATTGGAAATGTCGTCAGCGGCCCCTTGAGCGAGGCTATACTCGAGGTAGATCCGTGGAAGGGCTCCGCAGCAGCGGGCTATGGCAGTGGATATGGGCTGATCATCTTGTGTACGGGGATCAGCTGCTTGTTGAGCGGAGTATGTATAGTGGCGCATTATATGAGATGTATATAGGCGGGTCTCGTTGCACATTTATGCTGATGATTAACGTCTGCTTTTGGTGGGACAAAGGATGGTTAAGATCGCTACATATGCTACTGTTTCGAACTGATGGGCTGCCAGTCTATCAGTTATTTTCTTTTCCCTTTGAGCATGACCCCTCTATGTTCAATTCCAATTTATTTTATGCATAGCTCGATTTATACAAATCTCGGAAAGGCTTGGGATTTCCCTGAAAAGTTAAATTGCGATATTTATAGCGGTCCGCCAGCATCCGGGTGCGAAGGAGTATATCATTCTACTCGCCACCATGATTGCTAGACATTTCCATGCCGATATTCAGGGACTATAATGCTAGTAGGTCGTAGATTTAAGATCAGAACTAGTCATGTAAGCTTTAATTCTATGCAACAGTCAAAGTTTTATCGACGCCATCATCCAAGTCACCGGGGTCGACCGGGTACCCTGATGATCTCACCCACTCCATTTTGGATCTTGAATCTCCAAGCGTCGATCTCTATACTCTTTTATATCAAAATCATGGCCCAAGCTTGGCCTGCTCAGTGGTCGACGTCATCCCACAAGGCTACGGCAATATGGATTCCACCACACCCTGCTCTCACAGGTTGATATTGTGGACCATGACGCCAATCCAGAGGAAACAACCGGTTCTTCAGGAAGTATACTTCAATTAACATACTCGGAGGCTGCCGCATGCGTTGCGGGGGCGATCATGACTCTAGAAGACTCGGAGATTGCGCGGTTTTATGGGCTATAAGGGTATTTAACTACCCATGCACGTAGCTAGTCTTCTGTTCTTCACAAAACCTTACCTAGTCACTCTATAAGCTACCTCTATAAGCCTCCTCTTCAGAGACCAGATTACTCCAAGCGCAATGCGTCTCAACATCGTCAGCCTCCTCCTGGCCGGAGTCACCGCCACCTCGGCCGCCACTACTACTGCTGCCGCAGGCGCAGCCTCAACCTGCGTGCCCTCATCTTCTGATACCACTGTCCTCCAATTCGCCCTAGGAGTCTCCAACTTCATCGGCGGCTGGTACAACTCGACCGTGAACAGCACCTTCGGCAACACCAACAACGCCACCCTTCTAGCTTATCAGAAGATCCTCTTCGGCCTGGAGAAGGACAACACGCTATCCAGCGCCGCCATCGAGAAAGTCGGCGCCAAGGCCCCCGGCTTCACCGCGCCCCAGTGCACCTACGTTTTCCCCGAGGTGAACACCACCCAGACCTGGGCACAGTGGGCCTACCGCTTCGAAGACACCGTCACTGGTGCCTTCATCGGTCTTGCCGGCTATTCCGACTCCCCCGAGGTCTCCTTCCTCCTGGCTCGTCTGGCTGCTGAGCACAGCGCGCACTCTGCTTTGATTGGCAGCCGTGTGAACTCTACCTACTTTGCCCAGAACACTACTTCTCTGGTGGCGGCTTACGGCCCGGCTCAGATCTTGTCTACTCGTAACCAGACTGGTAGCCTTGGCGCGTATCTGGGTGGTTGTCTTACTGCCCCTACTAGCCCTTGTGGCACGCTGAGAATCGGACCTTTGGATGCTACTCCCTCTCCTTCCTCTTCCGGTGTGGCGAGCACCAGCTTGGCTGCTGCCAAGAAGGCTTAGAGGTCATTGGTTGAATGAAATATCAAACTTTGGGTTTGATGGAATGTTGCAAAATATAGGATTGTGTATTAATTTGGTCAATTTGAGGAGGAATATCGCTGTTTTAACAGAACAGGATGAATATATGACATGATTAATGGATTAAATGGGAACATGTCATGACACTATTGTTCTATAACTACATCTGGTTTAAATTTGTTAATAGACCTCGGGAAATCGCTCGTTGAGTCTCGAGTTAGACAGTCAATCATGATGTCAACGACCATTAAAGGACCAATTGAATATAAACCAAGTATTGTTTGTATTGCACACTCATGAAAAAGATACCTGGTTTATTACCTAGAATATTTACAATGTCGTAAAAGACCCCGTCTGCTGAAGATTCTTAATCCTCCCAAGCAAGAACTCCAACTGCCTATAAGCCGCGCCGGGAGTGTACTGTGGGATCTCATGACCGGCAGTATAGACCGAGCTGAAGGTCAGACCACGCTCGGTATGGGCCGTTCCGAGAATACCGCCACCGGAATCAGCAGTCCAAGGCGTACTCCCCGCCCCATTAGCAATATCATCGAGAGCAGTCGTATACGGCACAAACAATGGCCCGTCAGGAGGTCTCTGGAATCCCTGCGCTCCATTCCAAGTCATATTCTGGATTGTAGCGAGGGTTCCGTTGGCGAAGAGCAGGTAATCGTACCAGCCATGGCCGATGAGGACGTTATTGGTGCGCTCGATGACGCTAGGGAGGGGACCGAGTGCGCTGGGAACGGAATTATCGCCGTCGTTGAAGATTCGGGGGCCGCAGACTGCGTAGTTTGTTGGTGGGATGTTGAGGGCTGCTTGGACGGCGGTGCTGTTGAAGTAGTTGTTGGGTCCGCCGGCTAACGAGGGGAAGCCCATTTCGTCCCAGAGGAAGGGGCAGAAGTCTGTTAGGTGGTACATGTTGAAGCAGGGGTTCACGTAGATTGCTGCTTTTACGATCTCGTCCCAGACGTCGCAGCCGGGCTTGTTGGGGTCTGGTGCGGTCGGGAAGTTCTTGGGTGGGGGGTAGGTTAGGGCTGTGTCTAAGAATTTGGTGTAGCCGCATTTGTCGGCGCGGTGGTTGATTTCTGTCATGAAGGTGTCGTTCAGTGCGAAAACGGAGGAGTAGTGGTTCAGCGCTGCCACTGCCGGGGCTATTGGACATGGTTAGTATGAAGATTTTTGTGGTGGAGCAACAACTGACCATAGATCATAACATCATCATCATTAATGGAAGGGTCGTTAATCTGGATGCCTTTGAGGTTGAAATGCGTGGTATCGTTGCGGTTTAACATCCCGTCTGCCAGAAACGGAATGTATTGGCCCGCATAGCTCTCTCCAGTGAGGTAAATCTTGTAGCCCTCCATGCTGAAGGTTTTAATGAAGCGCTCCCAGAAGTCGTTGAATTGATTCGAAACATCGATCTCATTTTCAACCGTGGATGGTCCGGGGGAAAAGCCCGTGCTGGCAGGCTGGTCGATGTAGACGATGTTGGTCAATTTGGTCCATGAGTACGGGTTGCGCACAGGCTCGTACACTCCAGATTGCCATAGGAAGGGTCCATTTTCTTGTAACAGGCCGTCAAGCGAGCTGCATCCTGGGCCTCCATTCAGCCAGATGGTGATCTTCGAGAATTAGACGAAACTCTGCGACGGATTGAAATCACGTACCTCCTTTTCCGCAGCTGGGTTGGTAGACGGGAAAAACCAGAAGAACAAGCTCGATTCTCCATGAGGCTTATTCGACAAAAGACCGGCATAGCTTTCGCCGATGTCGAAAGGAACTTGTGGGAAGTGAGTTCCGTTCACTTGGAATTCTAGAAGAAGTGGTTGTAAGTGACAGTCTCAGATCCCACCAAGACATATTTGCACTTACTTTCCGTCTTGTTATTCAGATACTGATGCTCAGTCAAAGCAGCGGGAAGCTCTCTTTTGCGCAGACCGTTCGCAGGCTTTCTGAAAGATGCAGCTCTGCCATGCGGATTTTGTACCGCCGTGGCCACGGCCACCAACGAAGTAAAGGCTGCCAAAATCAACATTATTCGATGATGCTAGAGAACCAGAATTGAACCCAAGAGCACGGAAATCTGCTTTTATAACCCCATCGACCCTTTTTCAAGACGCTGCTACTCGGAGCGATTTGCGTTCCGTGCGGATATTCACGCATTACCAAGCTTTGCCAATAGAGATCGTGGCTAGTTGAGACAAGACCCGCTGTGAGGCAGACATTGGTCGCTAGCCAGCGGGATCTGCAGCGACTGCAACGTCGTCAGGAACAACCGGCATGGCGATTAATTGCACTTCCTTTTACTCCGACGGAGTCCGTTATCCAGCGTATGATGCAGATGCACTCGTAGCTCGGCCCGCTGTCCATAGGAAGATATCAGTGCATGTGAATGCCATGTTTACTGAGCTGGTACGGTCGCGGTGGGGCGAGATAATAGTATCTAGTATCTAGGTCTTTTAGTGAAGGCATTTCATAACGTCAAACTAGATGTCAATCCTGCTGCCTGTACTCTATACCCGCAGGGTCTCAACTCGGATCAAATCAATTTGATACCACCCGAAGGTTCATGACACATCCTGAGATCTACCAAGGTAGATACCATCAATGTATATTTCCATCGCATGGATAATGGGTTCTATTGGATATCTGGTGGATTTTAAGATCTAGGTGAGGGGGAGTCAGAATGAGTACTCCGCACTCCGCATGTAATGACATCCTAGGCAGAAAAGATCAGGCGACAAGCAAACCTTAGGCATTCAGGCAGCAATGTATTCAGGCAACAAGGCATCGAACACATTTTAACTATGACGTCAATTTGTGCGTTTTCTCGACAGCCCACCAGATCGGCTGAAGTATGACACCCTACATCGAGTAGCACACATATAAGCTGAAAATATTTACCTGTAACTCTGCAGCGATAACGCTGATATGCTAGACCTCGGAATGTCGAATGTCCCTATAACAGACAAGATGAAAGCTCAATCTAATGGGAGTGCGATCATAATTGTTTCTTAGTACAAAGTGAGCAGAGAGAGGTGATTACCTGTTTAGGAAGCGGATGTGTGGGGAAGAATCCATCCAAGGTTCAAATTAAGCTATTAAGCTCGTGATGATGATATGGTGAGGTAACTGTACATTCCGCAGCCCTCCGCTCTACGAATTAGGAAGGAACCCAAGCTGTCATTATTATCAATGTCTGGGGATGGAATGGGGGACTCGTGCCCTGCATCTCTGTCTGTGAGGGGCATACACCCGACCGGCACGGTGTAACAGGTGACATTCCTCGATCGGCGGGGTTGGGTATCTTTTCTATATAGATCTGCCATCCCAGAGCTAGATCGTATACATCCAGGGCAGGTGGGGTAATTATTCAGGGTCCAGGGGTTTGAAGAAGCTGAAATGGGCCCTTGGCCTTTCATTTGTTGAATTACATACATGATTAATCCGTATAGCATTATCAATATCGATTAAACAAAGTTGAGTCTCCCAGATAATATAACCGTAAACTCCCGAAGACAAATGATTAACACATGACCTTTTCCCGTATCCCAAAATTGAAACCCAACCGAAGCCCGAACCCCGAATCCCAAGCCCATTCCGATATTACCCATCGTCAATCCGTGATCATCAATTAGTCGTCAGGTCGTGAATTGTCGAGACCCGTTTAATGAGTGTTGCGTCTTTTCTTGAGTCGCAGACTGATTTTCTTTCGTAGTTCAGAGAACGGGTTCACCAAAGGACGATTGTAGAAGGGATCGTTCTTGAAGTCCTCATCGGTGAATTTCTGGAACGGAGTCAGTCATAGTGATACAGTAAGATAGGAAGATGGACATACCGTGCCAGGGAGGCGCATAAAGTTACCAGAAAAGTCATTCATCATGTTCGAGCCCTCTTCGTAAGAGTACTCCTGGCCGTTGCGATCCATGGTTCCAGGAGGATAGAAAGCCACGCCATCCAATGGGCGGTGACTGTTTAGGGCATCGGCAATCTTGTGGTGCGGAGTAGCCCGGAGGGCCTCGGCATTGGATTCCTTGACAGCCTCCAGCGGGCTGGACTGACTGAAGCGGTTGCGCTCAGGGCGGGTCGCGTCATACGGACCCTCGTGGTGATAGGAGAAATTGCTGACATTGTCCAGCCTGTCGATGATATCAGGCTGCACGATCATCGAGTGGCGGTTGGACTTGGTGGTGCGGCGACGATGGGGAGCAGAGGACTCGCGTTTGCGTCTCGGCTCCACCGGGTAATGTTCGGGTGCGCCGGAGTACCAGATAGAAGGCGTCGAGTTCAGTGACTCAGAACGCGACCGCTGGGAGTAGCCAGACGGTGCTGGCGACATGAAGCGGGCATATGGGTTGTTGCTGCCCATGCTTGCTCGCACGTTTGGTCGATCTTGATTAAGTTGGTTGAAGTGATGACTCGAGGCCATGGGAATGCAGTCAACTGCCATTTCGAAGTTGTTCGAAGTGTTTTTATGAGATGAAGAGGTATCCAGGATGAAAGGCGCAGGGCGCAAATATTACCCGGTGTTATAAGTAAGAGTAAGATTACTGAATTTAGAACAGGTGAGGCTGAACTGCAATGCAGGATAGCTTGTATAGTAGCTGAGGATGTAATAGAGGAAGAGTGTAAGAGAAGAAGAGTGAAATGTATGAAGATGGGTAGATGTAGAAGGGAGAAGAGCGAGCGGCGCAAGAAGGGCTTATATCAAAGGAAGCAGCGGACGTGACGTGACGACTCGCTATACCTATGCTTTAATGATCCTCGTGGCTAGACGCAGTCCAGGAGCCTCTGATGGGGCTTAGAACCTCATTTGAATTTTCCGCGACTGCATGTACCAATTATCACTGAGAATAGACCACCGGGTGGATCGAGATGTTAGGTTTACTACTTGGCCGCCGATTCCCGGGACGTCGACGGAGTATGGCGTTAGTGATATCATGGTATATTGTCCCACTCAATAGTTTCTACTTTCGCTAAATCAATTGGAGTGGATTACAATTCTCCTATTCGATTCGAAAATAAATCCCATGATTCACCATGCAGAAAGACTAAATATATGCAAGGCCCATGTTGCATTCCACATCCGAGACTTCCACGCAGTCAGTCCACTTCCCGACCCCTATGACGATATCCCTGGAGTACTACCTCCACATACATTTTCCCTTATTTTTCAACGTCATCCTGCCATCTGAAGAAGAAAAGTCAATTTAGATATCCTAAGTAGTCGTCGGATATCTTATCCCGAAGTCTCCGATGACTCGTCCATGGATTAAGCTCATCACTAGGGGAAATAGCGTCTAACTGGTCTCACTTGGCATCCGAACTACCCCTGGCCTGGTCTAGATCTAGACTCTATTTCCTCCGTACCTTCGTTGGGAAATTTCTTCAGCTATTTAGCTTTTCACCGCTTTTTGCTCCTTGCTACGATTCATGTGCATTTCCTCGTTCTACAACATACACGCATACAATCTGAACGGATGTCTTGGGATAGCTACTCATGTGTAGGGACGACGCAACTAATTTTGAAACTGCTAGTGTGTTTGATATTTGTGTGGTGGGGCGATATCGACTCCATTTCTATAAATATCCAGCTGAATAATATAACTAGAGCGGTGCACAAATAATTTTCGCATGCATAAAAGATTAGGTGATATGTAGCTGGTCTTCATATAAAGGGGCTATATAAGGACACAGAGCAGAGGAAATGAATACAGGCCGATGTCGCATTGCCACCATTCCAAAGGTGGAATTGAAATAATAATATCAAGAGTGTTGGTCGGTGTTAGTTACGGTTGTGGCTAGTACATAGAACACGGACATTGTAGAGTTTTATACTTAGAATGTCCCTTCGATCTCATTTCACAGGGAATAATAAAGCAATGTTGATCCTCAGCATCTTTACTAACACCGGTAGTGCTATGTATTCCAGCCATATCGCATATCACCTTCTCAAAATCCCCCAGAAAGGGGAGGGCCTCGTTTAACGAAAGACAGTCTTATTCAAGGTGAGTGCGTTTTCAGAAAGGTGACATAATATTCTGACTTTGGTAAAGCATGTGGCAGACTGCGTGCCCTTGGAGTTGGCCAGTCTGTCCTAATTCTAATCCCACCCGAGGTCAGTCATAGCATGCGCCGAGAAAATGATCTTGTGACCTCGCTTGACGTGATTCGATGGGCACTCATGCAAACTTGCGATACTCTGCAAAGCTTGAAACCTCTTTGGGCCTCACAAGGCTTGCAGTATTATAAGAAGAGCAGATTGTGGGGTAGTCTCATTGAGGGTAGTACACCTGCCCAAGATGTCGTTTCATGCATTCAGGAACCCGAAGCGCAAACTTTATCTCAGCTTTATCATCCATCGGACGTTCCTAGGGCGTCAAGTCTAAATGAGAATATAGATCCAAGTGATCTCGTCGTACGTGGTATGGTTCTAGACGGCAAGGTACCGACGGCCAATCATTTCTAGTTTTATATATGGTATCCGCTTCATGTATCAATTTAAGACTAAAGCTCCTTCCTTCAATCTTACTCAGTTACTGTCTTTTGTTGAAGCTCTCGCCACGGTTTTGAATAACATCGAATAGAATTTGATTTTGCTTTATCTGAAAATTGACTTGGGCATGTCATATCTTATTTAACTACATAATGTGAAGCGATTGGCTACAAAGGAAATTTGACTCTGTGCAGTTAAAGCTCTTGTCTTCCCATGATATAATACAGTTCGAAATCAGTTCCATCGTTTACACAAGGAGACTTCGTCTCACCTACTTCTAAAACACGCTATACCCATTACTACTACTCTATCCTTATGTTAAGTGTTGGTCTGGGCACTAGCCGGGAAACAAAGTATGTGTCGGGGGGGTACTCCGTACAGTAATATGTTTTCGAATGCTCTTGATCAACAATTTGTTTGAAGGATATACACGAAAGCCGCGCAAACATAATCAGGAATAACAATCTTCCACTTCCGCCGTGGAATTCAAGGTTCAAGGCGACAGAACCTCTGTGATTTAGTGGTGAAGCTGGTTTCAATCCGTCCTGTGAAAGGAGTGAGAAACAAAATGTCTTCACACCACGTTCAGCGCATCTTAGAACCAAAAGGACTTACGTGATAACCTGAAAATTTAGGGGGTCGGTGCTAAAAGAACGCTGGCACAAGCCCCTTGACATGTCCCAAAAGCCGAATTGCAAGCAACAATAGAGGCAGGTGCGCTAATACCCATAGTAGCTCCCCAAGTAAAACCCGCTGCTGAATAGCAAGCCATGACAACCGCGGCACATCCTGCTTGGCATATCCCGTACGCGGCAGGTCCGGCGAGCACCGTAGGGCTAAAGAGTAAGAGATTAAGAAATTTTCCTCGTGAGACTCTCATTTGTTCGGGTTCGAATCGGGTTTGAACGGTGAAATAGCGCCTGAACCTGGGGATGCAATACGAAAGGAAGCAGATGGATTGGTATATGTACCATACCAAGAGAATGACATATAATATTTTGCTGGCACAATGGCTATTGAATGAAGCTCGATTACTGGTGATTGGTCTCTATATTGTAGGCCTATCATAAAATTTAACGTACCGCTGTTTCCGAGAAAAAGATAAATTAGTTACTCACAACGTAGATACTTATACTGCATCTGATACATCATATGCAAGGAGAATTGAAGACTCACATTCCCTTCTTGCCCGACACGGACTACCTACTTACGAATAACACACCCCTGCCCATATACGAGGATTTGATAACATAGAAGTCTCCTGAGATGATGATAGTGAGCCGCTTTAGTCCAAAGGCAATGTTCCAAGTCCACTATTGGCGCCTTGATATTTACAGTGTATTAAGGTATCATTAAGTTGCTTTCAAGTGGTAGCCGTTTCGAACATGGCTGTGCAGCGGCTCAAAGCTCTCGCTTTCATTTTGTGAAACCTGTTCATGAAGCGTACATTGGTGAATCTCCACGTTACTAAATCCGTACGTTGCTGAATCCGCACAAAGATCTTAGGCAATAATTATGACATAATGTGAGAATAGAAAGAAAGAATATATGACAAATGAAAGAGAAGTGCCAATATCAAAAACTGAAATTTATAGATGAAATTGAAAACGGTGATTGGTCGCCTACTTGAAATTGCCCCACATCTGAGAAATCAGACCTCCATCAACACAACAACTCTCCTGTCACATCGGATGAGATGTCCCTAGTACAGTATTCTGATTCGGAATCCGACTCAGAATCTAGATCTTCTCTTCGCCCGGCCAAAAAACCTTGCCGCAACATCAATCAAGGTCCATCGCTGCCGCCCCTACCTGCATCATTCCATAGCCTCTATGCCTCGAGCACACGTGTGAGTGTGCAAGATGATCCCAGCCTCCATGGCGGCCGAAAACGCATAATTCCTCACGTAGAAGGAAACTGGCCAACACATCTTTACCTCGAATGTGAGTACTGAGCGCTGGTGTAATGCCACTTGTACAAGGAGCTAACTTTGATAGGGTACCCGGGGAAAGATGAGCTGTCGCTCCTTGCAGATGTCATCTCTCAGTCTGGATATGTGGCAGAGGAAAAGGCACCCGTAGTGCACAGTCTTCTCCACAGCGATCTCGGTGCCCAGTTACCCCTTCATATCAGCCTGTCTCGGCCAGTGATTCTTCGCACTGAGCAGCGTGCCTTGTTCACTGAGGCGCTAGAAAAGGCTATTCATGCCTCGCATGTTCTATCGTATGTGGCCAACTTACAATTCTTGATCATCCGCTAATACTTTGAATAGATTTCATGTCCAACCAGATACTTTATATTGGTCATCCAATTATGAAAAGACACGTTGGTTTCTCGTCTTGGGCGTGCGGAGACCGAGCCATGATGGTCTGAACCGCCTCCTGAAGATGTCAAACGAGACTCTCGCTCGCTTCGGGCAGCCGCCACTTTATGCAACCTCTTCGACTCAAGAGCAACAGACCAGTGCATCCCTCCGTGATAGGAGCAGCAGTCAGGAGCGCGAGGATTTCTCAGGGTGCTTCCATATCTCACTTGCTTGGCGTCTGTCAGAGCCTAGTCCGAAGGAATCCGAACTGGTAGCCAAGATAGATTTGCAAACTTTGCGGGAGATCCAGGTTAGATTCGATTGTGTTAAAGCAAAGATTGGGAATATTGTCAGTAGCATACCATTAGGAAAAGGGATAAAATGAGGTTCTCTTTCAGTAAATTGGGCGTTGTCTCTTCAAGAACATCCAAATTCGAAAATTATTACCTATGCATCTTGCTTCAGTGCTCCAGATCCTCTCTTAAATCATCGAAAGTGAGACAAAGTAGTGGCTGCCTCCTATATTTACATACACCTTGGTATTGGTAATTACGGTAATATTACCCACATGATCGCGTCTTCCCGCGACAACTCCCTTCTTTCTCATCAACACCACCATGCAGGTCCCAAGTGTAACTCTGGTAAGCTTCTCCATCATCTGTGATCAAATGTTTTCTAACCTCTCTTTCTTCTAGGATGACCTCAAAGCCTTCCAATTTAAGCACTTCCCTGGGCAACAGCTGGCTGTGTTTCCCCAAGAAAATGACCAGACCACAGACGACGATCTCGGATACTATCCAGACGGAGTGAAGCGTACGCTCACAGATGAGCAGATTCGGATCTTCAGACACAGTGAAGTTCATGCTCTTCTGCGAGCGAGGCAGCTCCAGAACGATGAGGCGCAATACCAAGCTCGGATGCAGTCATCTATAGATGATGGATCAAAGGGTAAACTAGATACTGTACCTGAAAAGCGACCTCTCGACACAGAATCTCAGATGCAAGGCGGTGATCAGAAGCGGCTGCAGTCCCAGAAGGGGTCTAAGCAACACACCCCAGAAGACACGTCTTCTAAGCTGGACTACGGGGATGACTCTGATCAAACACAAATGGCAAAGCCACCGGTGTCACAGACGCCATACCAAGGTCGCAGGATTATCTCCTACAATGACTGATCTCCTGGTTGAGTATCCGGAAGCCCCTATATTCAATCTAATGGACAAACCCGAATGCCTACACTTCCCACTGCACTGACAAGCCGGTAAGTTATCCACATTCTATTCCACTACACCCTTGCCCGTTCATGATGAATACATCGTATCATCCTTAGCCGGAAAGCCATACCATCTGCGGATGTGTGAGGCATTGACGACCTTAATCTTCTCTCTGAGGGCTTCTTCATACCTTTCAATCACATGCACATATGTTTATTTGCGATTCTAACGGCTTATCAGTTATGGTACTTTATGTGGGTGCTTTTGACAAAGAGTTTCACTTTTCGCATCCGTCCAAAGGACCGCCGGCCAACCATCCAGAACAATGCTCTCAACAGTCTCTTCCTATCATTGGATGTTCCGAGCGATATAACTACAAGACACATTCTGCTGGCCCTGGGGTTTAGATGGTTTGACACCTGCTTGGTCTCGACGATACTATCCAAAAAATGAGCGACTCGCCATCCTTGTCAGTCGATCAACTCACTGGTACACTGTACAGCTAACCTCCATCTGGAATTCGGGTTGCCGACGGCGTAATCTTGCTATCCTTTGAATGCGTGAAATCCTTGAATATCTGATCATCTGGCTTCGGGGGCTCTCTCTTTTGGTCTCGTTGAAGATTGATTTCAGAACCGTCAGTGTCGTCACAAAATGAGCAAGCTTCATCATATGTGCTTACAGTGCCTTGAACTAGCAGACTGTTAGCAGTGAGCGTAACACGAGCCCCGATCTTCGGCTTATCCGATAATCAAGACCGACTTCAAAATGAAATTTTGACTGAGCTACCATCTTTCATGCAAATCCTACAACGTAATATTCTTAGCAGAGCGTGCTCGCAGCCATGGCCCATCCCAGGGACAAAATATATTGTCACAGGCAGCCTCTCATCACTACTCGCTTCTCATCTCCACTCAGACGAAGTTCGCAACTGAAAGGATCTGAAAATTCCATGCTGGATTCCCACATTCGATAATCGAACTGTTTAGAGACACCGAGGATCAAAACCAGGTGCCCCGATTGACCCCCAGCAGAGAAGACAAACCGAGCCTTTCCCTTCCCCAACCTTCTAAGGTGCCTGCAACACATACACCCTCCATATTTTACTCCTTCGGCAGTGCCACCTGGCTCCGTTCCACCTCGCAACAACAGAATCAACAAAGCGTTCACAGAATATGAAATACGAATCACTATACCCATAGCAGCAATCCTCTGCCCGCCAACAAGCACAGACTACCACGTCTGCGCAATCCCAACCCTGTTCCAAGCTTCAGCCGGGTCGGTATGCTCCCACACAAGACTGCGGTTATATAACGCACATTCGCGAACGCATGCTTGACTGAAATAAACCTGTAACCTATGTCTGCTTGATCGCCTGCGCGAGTTCAGCCTTATAACTGCTACAGGGTCAGAAACTAAAACTATGTATTATTATATTAGTTCACCTCTATCTCCAAACACCACTATAGTGTGTGTATGAAACAAGTATCCAAGGCAAAGCCAACTCAAGCAGCAACTCGAGATCGAAACAAGGTATCGAAAGTGTCAAAACAGATGCCCCAGATGCAAAACCAGAACGCCAGAAACCCCTTCCCAGATACACTTTTATATAAACCAGGCTAACCCAACAGAAAACGCATGCAGCTAAGCATTATTCCCACAAGAAAAGCTCTCACTGCTAGGGTTATCATGGAGAGCTTTGCCCGAGACCCAAAGACCAAGACCGCACAACGCAGCACCAACAGAAATAACAACGATATTCAACAAAGTGAGGGCAATCTTCCTCGGCGACGAGAACCACAGACCCTTATTCATAAACAACCAAAAGATCCCACTCAAGCCATACGTAAACCAACTAGCAAAGAGCGCCGTGATCAAGCTGAGCAGGTTACTAAACACGGGAATCGCAGCGGAAATAATCCACGCCATGGTCCACAGCGCAAGCGCAATACCGACCCACGAGCCCGTAGCGATCCAGTCACGCTTGTGCATGCGGTCCGTACCCTCGAAAACACGCAGGTAGACATACTTGAACGCGACGTGGCCGTTGATGACACCGGCGATGATGATAGTCGGCAGCGAGATGCCGTACGCGATTTTCGCGACCATCGGCGAGGCGGAGCCCAGTGCTGGCGAAGTCACGTCGTCGCCGGCGTACCGGTAGATTACTAACGCGGCGGTGATGTACAGGCCCATGTCGATGCCTTGCAGGAGACAGAGGGATTTTGTGAAGTCTTTTGGGTTCCTGAGCTCGGCCATTAGGCCGAAGAAGGCCGCGTGGCCGCAGAAAGCGAAGACGATATTGCAGACTGCTGAGAAGCCGTGGTAGAGGTTTGTGTCGACGACTGCGACAACTCCCTGTCCGGGTGCTGTGATGCCGACGGCGATCATGACAATTATGACTGATGTCATGATGCTTACGAATGCTGGGATTGTTAATTGGGTTCTCAATGGGGTGTATGGAAACGTACAAACGATGGATAGCCATGACATCTTTTCCAGAGTGCGAGGTAACGAGCAGATGAATGAGATGACCATGCCAACGATGCCAAAGACGATGGAGCAGGTGCCGTGGTTTGTGATGGTGTTCATGGCAACGGTGAAGGTCAACAGGTGGCTGGCCATGATAAAGATGAAGAACACGATCTGTGCAGCGCCGAGGAATTCCCGTCCCCATTTCCCTGCTATAACCTCACCGGCGTCTGCAAACGTGCAGATGTGTGGATATCTCCATTTCATCTGACCGATCACATAGCCGGTGTATGTGGCCATTAAACCTAGGAAGACCAAGACGAGGATCGCTCTGGATATGATTAGCTTCAATTCCTGCACTTGAGGCAGAAGGTATGCTTACGGAAGTAGTCCCAGAGCTGCCACAGCGGCGGGCAGTGAGAGCACACCCAGTGATACCGTTTCAGCAACCATCACTAATAGAATGTTAGATTAGGGTTGGTTTGATATAGCATATTATCACATACGCAGACCACATTGCCTAACAAGATATACGTTAATAACAGAGCTACCACTTCGAGCTATGAAACATACCACCACCTGAGTACTTTGTACTTGACCTCCGCGAACTCCTCGTCGCCAAAGGCATCTTGTCTGACTTTCGGGACCTCAAACTTCTCCGGATCAGACATCAAGTCCGCGGGATTTATATAGGGACTCTTCTCATTGGAATCGAAATCCAATGCAGAATGCGAGGGGCTCATAGCGCAGATATCAAAACTAGCGAGTATACCAGTATACCCGGGAAGTAGATATCACGTCAGGAACCGAACAAAAAGCGACGAACAAAACCGAATCGCTTGATACACCAAATCCAAAGAGAGAGTAAGATCTTAACGAAAGGGAAATGGTATTAAAAACTCGAATTCACAGGAAAAGCACCCGCCAAGTCAGTAAATTGAACAATAAAGAATCCGCCACACGAAACTGATGTGGATCGCCGACCTGCGGACCGCGACGACGAATCACCTCGTCGAGACGTAATGGAAAAGCCGAAAAGGACTTGGTCTGCTGGATTCGAGTGAGAAATTACACTGGTGAAAATTGGAGGAAAGAAAACTTCGCTCCGATGCCGGCCTCCTGTGCGAGGTTGGACCTGGCTGTTCTACAGGAGTTCAGGTCTGCGAGGGTGAAAATTTCTATAGGAGGTCTAAATTAGAGGCGACTACTTTTGGCCCTGCAGATTTGGGAACTCCATCTGATAAGCTTATTTATGTCTGTCTACGGGGTAGCCTATAGGGATGAACTTGCACGATGTCGTGCTCACGCCTTTTGCCTTAAATTGCACGACGCGTTCGGATATAGATCGGGTCGGAGTTGGTCGCTAGTTCCGGTTTCTTTTGATGAACCACACGATCTTATAAGGATATATGGGTCAACTATTCTTGTTTTCATTGAATACAGCTATGCTTTCATGGGTTTCTCATATAAGCTCGCATCTGTCTTCTTCATCAGGTTCAACTCTGTCGACACATCCTATTAACAGAAAGTTGATCTCAACGCATATCCCAAGGCCGCTTTGAAATTCCGATGCGAGGGCTTTGTATGAGCCCGACGTAACGGCGACATCACACAAGAGAACCCCTAGCATGTAATACTGGACGTAGATAGATAAAAGGTAGGCCGACCGCCCAGGATGCCTTCATGGTTGCAATCTACCATGTAGTCAATTTTGCCCATGCCGTTTCAGTTCAACCAGTAGTGCTTCTCTTCAGGTGGCATATATAGCAGCCTCACAAGACCCCAGCAGATGAATAAAGCCACTTTCAACGGCTTTATTTTCTCTTCGAGCTTCGGACGGCTCCGTCTGAAAAGAGCCTCCACAGGGAGACGCTTGCGTGTTCTTTATCGATGTCGTTAATTGCTACCTCCAAGGCACAGGAAACAGCAAATAGTTGTAGGTGCTCACCCTGTGGGATGAAGGTAGACCGACTCGCCAGCTGTGGGGTGTTTTCGCTTGCGACTGGGCTTGCGACTGGGCTTGCTTTTGACCTGGACATGGTGCTGGGAGAGTCGTCTTTAGTCAAACTCCTGTGCGCAGGATTGAATAGGACTTGTCATGAAGATTCTCCGGTGGTTGAATATCATATTCACCTCATTAGATTTCCTAGTTAAAAGTAAGGGGAAGGATGATTAGCTGTGATTCGGAAGTTATGACTTCGCTAGATTCACCATTGTTGTCTGCTGAGATATCTGATGTAGAATCTGGTTTAGATTTTTAGATTCGATCATATAGGCTCTGCGATTCACCTTGGTTGCTAGCGCAATGCTCGTATTCACTCTCTGAGTCTGGCGAGATGCGCACATCACAGCGTGGTATAGTGAGGAAGAAGCGAGATATAAGAACTGTGATATATAAGGAAGATAGATATAGGAGAGCAGATATAGGGAAGACAGATATAAGGAAAGTTAAGAGATAGACGATCCAGGGAGAAGGCATCTGGCTATATACCGAGAAGTTGTTTGTCAAAGACAACAAACACATGTGGCATTTGTTCAGGGAAGGTGCAATGGAGAGTGTCGCGCTTTAGGAAGGCACATGGGTTCGGGGTATAAAAGGAGCCCTCCCCCATTTCTCCTCTTCTCTTTTTCTTCTCCTCTCCCCATCCCTTTGACCACCATCTCACCGTAGCCCCCCGAGACAGCGCAGGCAGAGGGTCTCGTAGCACATGCTGCTTCACCTACCACAGGGACCATGACATTACCATATGCATGAGGTCCTTGTAGGTCTGCATCAAACAACAAACTGGTCTTTCTCGTGGACGTTCCTGAAGTCGTGGCTCTCATTGCCATTTGACGAGTCCTACGGAATACATGAGGGGTGTAAATCTTCGTAGCCGGTTCTCTTTGTCAACTGGCTATGTATCAATATCAGGAAAGCAACTGACTTCTTGTTCTTCTTTCATTCAATCTTACTCACATTCATTTGCACAAGCCACTTATACGGCAATCATTCAAGTCCCGCTATGGCACCTGACATCTCGAACTCCTGCCTCGCTGAGCTTGCTGTCCAGAATTTCCTAGAAAGAAGCTACCCAACACACTGAAGAGTCAGGATCACCTCCTGCCTGAGATCTCAAAGACGGCTACACCAAGTCATGTCTCCTCATCGGACTACGCAATCAATTCTTCATCTCCTTCTATGCTGAGCATGGACGAATGTTCATCAAACCCATTTACACACACTGGTAACACCGATTCCAGATAACATATCCATCCAATTGTCAAGATTGACCATGAATTAACTAATGCACCTGTACATAAATGAAATATGGACCTTATGTAGTTAGCCAAACCTATCCAGGAATGAATCCCATCCATCCATCCACCACCAACGCCGGCGGACTTTCCAGTCCGGAAATGACAAGCAAAACGAAAAACACCATGCTAGTAAAAATGCTATACAACAAAAAATGTACAAAAAGAAAACCATATGTTTCATGCACCATGTCACCCCAAACTCCGCCGTTTAAGTCTCCGCCTCTTCCGCTGCGACTGCTGAATAGAATCCTCGTTCAGGATATCCGGCGGCAGCTCGAAGTCCTGTTCGCCCAGGTCAGGGACCGGATATCCGAATGCGAGGGTTGAGCGGGATCCGCCGCGGCGTGTGCCTTTTGTTGCGGCGATGGCTGCTTCGCGCACATGTCGTTGGCGGAAGAAGGATGTGAATGGGCTGTCTTGTGGAGCTGGGTTCCAGAAGTGGGAGAGGGAGGGTTGTTGGAGCCGTATGGATTTTTGGGTTGAGATAGGAGCTGGGTGAGGTTTAGTGGGTGTTGGGTTGGGCTTTTTGCGTTTGGGGCTGGGGTTTGGTTCGGAGTTGTTGGTGTTGGTGTTGGTGCTGGGAGGAGGTTTGGTGATAGACTTGCGAGTAGCGGGCGCTGTCTTGCGCCGTTTAGCTGCGCTCGCTGAGCGAGCTTCTTGGTGAAGCTGACGCGCAGCCAAAGCGTCGACATCGCTTGGGTCTGGGTCTGGCTCTGCGTCTGCGTCCGGCGTGCCGGTCCCCGGGGCCGGTGAGCTGTCCACGGGACGAGATCGTTTGCGCGAGTGCTGTTGCGAGGTATTGGGTGTTGCCTCGGTGCCTGGCACCGGGAGTGCCTTTTCCCTTTCCAGTTTGCGACGGCGCTCTTCGTCTTTCCATGCTTGGAACTTGTTGACCAGAGTGACTAGCTCCTGGATTAGGATATCGCGCTTCGGCTCGTAGAGCTTCTTGTCGCTTTCGTGGACTCCCGTCAGGCCCATCATGCGTAGCCAGTCCTGGCCGCGTAGCTCGTCCAGGAGACGCTCTAGGACTTGCTGTTCATGTTGGGCGCGGTTGCGCTCGATGTTGCGGAGTTGTTTCTCTTGTCGTTCGAACTTGCGGTGTGCGCGGAAATAGGTCTCTTCGCTCAGCGGGTCGACTGCGGGTGTGCCTGATGCGGGTTTGGGATGTTTGGGGCGGATCTTTTCACAGTCGTAGAGCTTGAGTAGCGGGTTGCCAAAGGGTGTAGGCTCCGGGTTAGAGCAGAATGGTAGTGGTCGCGGGAGGTCGTCCACGAGAGTGATAGTTGTTTTGGCAGCAAGGAATTCTATAGTAACCAATATCAGCCATGCGCTCGATCCATTCAGGTCGAGCAACTTACCAGGTTCGGGCACATCCAAGCTGATAATCTGTTCGTAGTTGTGGAAATACTGCGCAAGCTCGCTCTTGCACCGTGACCCGGTATTGGTCGAACGCAACGACCGTCTCTCCGACCGTGTATCCGATGCAGGCTCGCCGTCGCTCCTGTCCCGCGTCGGGGGCACCCCCACAGCACCCTCTGCCTTGATCGCGCTCTCGTCGACGTCATCCAGCGATCGATTGTCATTCCGATGAGTCGTGCGAGCAGGCGAAACCGTTGGCTTGCTATTCGCGTCCCCAATCGCAGGGGTCAGGGTGCGCTGCTTCGCGACCGACGGGGCTGGCGAGATCGTGTCCAATGGGTCTGGCGACTCGTGCACGCCGCGCAAAAAATCGGCGCCGGAGGAGGTTCCCTGATCGCGGCGGGCGCGTGGGGTCCTGTAAATGCCATTGCCATTGCCATTCCCATTTGCACATGCCGGGGTCGCCAATTGCCCGGAGGCGACCGTGTCCACCGACAGAGAGGAGTTGCGACGAGTCCGATTGGAGGTGCGCGGGCGCGAGGGTTTCAAGGGGTTGGAACGGGGTCTTGCGATGGGATCTTTGATGTCGAGACAGTCGGGGGAGCTCTTACGGTCGGAGCCATTTGGGATGCGCGATTTCTTCAGACCGTCGGCAGGATCGGGGGCCCGTCGCACAGAGCGGAGGGAAGACCGCGACAGGAGGGCCATTTTGGATGATGATCAGTTCATTTGCATTCAGGGGGAGTCCCCCGAGGGTTTACAGGGATTTAGGGATGAAATATGGGCATGCGAGAAGTTCTTGGCGAATGCCGATGGAGGTTGTCAAGGTGGTTTATATGGACTTCTTGGAGGCGTCAACGATATATTGATTCTGATTCTCTTCAGAGATAGACAATGCATTGTATTCATTCTATTGTTCTATTCAGAATTAATTAATTCAGCTGTTGAGATATATAGAATGGCGCTTCCAATGGGCACCTACATAGGTAACACTCCATTCTTGCTACAGGTATTATCCTGAGATAGGTTCTCATTGTTAATTATCTCTATGTTCAATGCAAAATAGTCAACTATTCAACTATTCAACTCTCGCTATCCCAACTATCTCGGAAAAGGGCAAACCCCCACGGGCCCTCAGTGTGGGGGACGGCAATTCAACCATTGCCAGGTCGGAATTGTAATATTTCTATACATGAGGGGTGAGAGGGGATATTGGGATATTGGATATAAGTCTAGTAATAGACAGTAGCACTGGGCAGTAGACACTTACAGGAGTAGATTCAGGATATCAGATAGACAACCTAGATATCCCCAGTTTACCCCTAAGAGGAGAGGGGATATACTCTCCTATACACTCCAACGCATCATCGACGGAAATCAACCCCGCAGGCGTGGGGGGAAATGTCCGAATGAAACCAAAAGCAGACGTGGGGGATAAGACTATCCAGCTAAATAGCTGTAGGTTCGCCGATATTGATCCCCATCCCTAAGTGACATTTGGTATGCAGCGAATGAGTCCATGAAACCTACACGTCCTGACAGACCAATAGATGACCTCTTCTCCAAAATGACCGCCACCAAGCTAAATGCCCTCCCCCACGGTGTCTACGTCCCCACCGTAGCATTCTTCAAGCCCGACGAAGAAGTCGACCTCGCAACGGTCGAGAAGCACGCCGTCTATCTCGCCCGCAGCGGGGTAACCGGCCTAGTAACCCAAGGCAGCAATGGCGAAGCCATCCATCTAGACCGTGAAGAGCGCAAGGCCATCACAGCCGCCACTCGCGGCGCCCTCAACGCAGCCGGCTACAGCAGCATGCCAGTGATCGCCGGCGCCGGCGCCGCCTCAACCCGCGAAACCATCCGCTTATGCCAGGACTCCGGTGCAGCAGGCGCCGACGCGGTCCTGGTCCTCCCACCCAGCTACTACAAGACACTCGTGAGCACCGAGTCCATGCACGCGCACTTCCGCGCCGTGGCCGATGCCTCGCCGGTCCCTGTGCTCATCTACAACTTCCCCGCCGTGCAGTCCGGCCTCGATCTCAGCTCCGACGATATCCTGACGCTCGCAGAACACCCCAACATCATCGGGTGCAAGTTCACGTGCGGCAACACGGGCAAGCTGGCTCGTGTTGCGGCGGCCAAGCCTGATTTCTTGACTTTTGGTGGCTCGGCCGATTTCACGCTGCAGACGCTGATTGCCGGTGGGGCGGGGATTATTGGTGGCATTGCTAATCTGATTCCTCGCTCGTGTGTGCGTGTGATGGAGTTGTATTGTGCTGGGAAGGTTCAGGAGGCGCAGAAGGTGCAGGCGGTTGTTGCGCGTGCCGACTGGACTGCTATCCAAGGGGGCTTTATCGCGGTTAAGACTGGTCTGCAATGTTACCGTGGGTATGGTGGTCTTCCTCGACGACCTTGTGTCGTGCCTGATGCGAAGGCTGTGGCGGCCATTCAGGAGGAGTTCCGGGAAGCCATGGAGTTGGAGAAGTCGTTGGAGACAGTATAGATGAATTAAATCATGATACCAGATGCTATACGGATATTCTGTTCTTTCCAGTTAGTTCAAGATAATCGTAAATAAACACAGTGCGACTGTATCATCCATAGCTCCTCCCCCTCTTTTAATATCAGATGAAGTTGCATGTGAAGGTTGCACTGTCTCCTCTTCTTTGCTTCTAATCATCTCCGTTTGATGTAACAGGAGATAACTGTTTGTTTTTCCGATCTCGATCTCCAGGTTGCATCAAGAATGCCAATGTGAGATCGGCAATGCAGCACATAAATAGGTCTGGCTACCTCATAGCCACGGTCTTTCTGTTTATCATCATCACTCGACTCCTCATCATGAAGTTCGCCTCTGTCCTGACTGTGCTCGGGGCCTTGTCGGTTTCCGCCGTCCAGGTGAATCCACTTCCCGCCCCCCGTAACATCACCTGGGGTTCCTCCGGTCCAATCCAAGTCAACCACTTGAATTTGAACGCCCATCACTCCTCTGTGGTCTCTCAAGCTTGGGAGCGAGCATGGGAGACTATCACCACCCTGCAATGGGTCCCCGCCGCTGTCGAGGCCCCGATTCCCTCCTACCCAGCCTTCCCTTCGACCCCTGTCTCCAAGGCCAAACGCGCGCCCTCCGCGGTCCACAACGTCAATGTCCATGTGGTGGACAGCGATGCCGATCTCCAACACGGCGTGGATGAATCCTATACACTGGTGGTGGCCAAGGGCGGCATCCAGATCAATGCGCAGACGGTATGGGGTGTGTTGCACGCGTTCACCACCCTGCAGCAAATTGTCATCTCAGATGGCAAGGGCGGCTTGATCATTGAACAGCCGGTCGAGATCAAGGATGCCCCGCTGTACCCCTACCGTGGCATCATGGTAGACACCGGTCGCAACTTCATCACCGTTCGCAAGATCTTCGAGCAGATCGACGGTATGGCCCTGTCCAAGCTTAATGTCCTTCACTGGCACTTGGACGATGCGCAGTCATGGCCCATGCAGATGAGCTCCTACCCCGAGATGACCAAAGATGCCTACTCGACTCGCGAAATCTACACCGAGAAAGACATCCGCCGCGTGATTGCCTACGCCCGCGCCCGAGGTGTCCGTGTCATCCCCGAGGTCGACATGCCCGGCCACTCTGCTTCAGGCTGGCAGCAGGTCGACCCGGAGATCGTGGCGTGTGCCAACAGCTGGTGGTCGAATGATGTGTGGGCGGAGCACACCGCGGTCGAGCCGAACCCTGGCCAGCTCGATATCATCTATCCCAAGACCTACGAAGTGGTCAAGAATGTGTACCACGAATTGTCGCGTATCTTCGACGACAACTTCTTCCACGTTGGTGCTGATGAGATCCAGCCTAACTGCTACAACTTCAGCACTCACATCACCAAGTGGTTTGCCGAGGATCCTTCGCGCACCTACAGGGACCTTACCCAGTACTGGGTCGACCACTCCATGCCTATCTTCCGTAGTGTCGGTGAGCACCGTCGCCTCATGATGTGGGAGGACATTTTCCTCGCGACCGAGAGCGCGCACAACGTGTCCAAAGACATCGTCATGCAGACTTGGAACAACGGCATTGACAATATCAAGAAGCTCACCTCGGCCGGCTACGACGTGGTCGTCTCGTCCTCCGATTTCCTCTACCTCGACTGCGGCCACGGCGGCGCTATCACCAACGACCCCCGTTACAACGAGCAGAGCAACACTGACGGCGGCGTGACCTTCAACTACGGCGGCGCCGGTGGCTCCTGGTGCGCCCCCTACAAGACCTGGCAGCGTATCTACGACTACGATTTCCTCACGAACCTCACTGCCACCGAAGCGAAGCACGTTATCGGTGCCGAGGCTCCTTTGTGGTCGGAGCAAATCGACGATGTGACCATCTCCAGCGGGTTCTGGCCTCGCGCCGCTGCTCTTGGTGAGCTCGTCTGGTCTGGTAATCGTGACGCAGCGGGCAAAAAGCGCACCACCAACCTTACCCAGCGTCTGCTGAACTTCCGTGAATACCTGGTTGCCAACGGTGTGATGGCTACTGCTCTTGTGCCGAAGTATTGTCTGCAGCACCCTCATGCTTGCGACTTTTATAAGAACCAGACTATAATCTCTTAATTGCTTTTGAGTTGGACTTAGCGAACTTATACTGTCTGGTCTGTATATACTTAGTCTTCTATACCCAATACCATTGGAATTCATCATACAGTCTACTATTTGATATGTAGTTATTGTAACAACCAACCCACAACACCAACAGCTCCTATACCTACCTCCTACCCAATCCCAACCCCAATCAGGCACCAAAGCCTCCTCCAGCCCAAATCAAATTCTACCCCCAACCCCAATTCTCCTCCATATTCACCTGAACCCAAACAAAACCAACCTAAAACAAAACAACCAAAACATCACAAGGCCATCCACCGATCAGACCCTCACAGAACCCCACAGACCCTCTCCCCTTCCCAACCCACCCAACTAACCTCCACACCAAACCAAGTCAAAACCGCCGTACAACCTCCCTCTTGGAACTTGGAACTCACCCTTCGCCCCCGTCCCGGACTAGATGGCCTCGGGAGGGGCTTGCTGGTGCAGTATGCGTGTAGGATGGAGTGCTCTGTAGGTATAAGTTAGGTGCAAGCATGTTGCATGCAGTCGGATATCGCATGATATCATTAGCATTGCTATGTATTGATCATTCTACATCCACATATTGTATATAGTATGAATCTACATAAATGTACACATAGGTACAAGTTCAACGTCAATGTTATATATACGTCTGTATTCATACATCTTTCCATGTATACGATCCATACCGCACCGGAAAAAACCATCCATCCAAGCATACCATACCATCCATGCTCAATCCAAACTCGAAACCTAGTCTACGGATTCGATTCAGACCGGGCTGGGCTGCGCGGGGGTTGCTCACGTGTGCACGTATATGCAGATGCAGAAAGGAACATATGTTGCACGGGGATTTAGCTGGGAATGACAAATTGACGGATTGGGGAGATATAGGCGAGCGGTTGGATGGTTATTGCTTGCTGGTTGGGGTTCGTCATACACGTGGAATTTGGGGTTATTTGTCATTTCTGGGACGGGGGTAGGAGGTTTGGGATGGATGAATGGTAATGATGCTGATACCTTCCTATTTGGGAATGGGATTTGCATTCTTCTTACCCTGTATGTATCTATGTATGACCCGGAGATATTCGGTACATGTACATCCCTGGCCTCTACGTATGTGTTTATATAAGTATGTACCGATGCTTCCATTTCCGGTTCGCTGTGCCCGAGTAGATCGGGAACTGATCTCGCATATTCTAGTTACGTGACGTTGCGAAATAAGAGTAACTGGTTGGTAAGTATAACTCCTGCTTGGTTTGGTTTACGGCTTACGTCTTACCTGGCGTGGATTGAGGTGAGATATATTTCTGTATCACAGTCGTGTTTCAACGTGGATCGGGGTCTTTTCTTCTTATATTCCCTTGGCTTATGTTTCATGCGATTGTGCGGCTTCGAATAATGCATGTCTAACATATCATATGGCGTTAATGACTGGGGCGTTGATGGGGCTAGGTTTGAGGTTACTCTTGCAACATATATCAAACCGAATGGTCGAAAATATACATCGACGTAACAAAAAACAGGAATTCATTCGTTGGCCATCAAATTTCTAATACGTCTTAATCTTACTCTGACTCCTATCTCATCTCACCTTGTTACCCTTTCACAGCATAACCCCAAGAACCATAGTCTGATCGCAGCGTGGACCACGACCAAATAGAAGGTCTCGTGTTAAGCGATAAACCTGGAACTGTCTTTCTGACAGGGCTGCGGAGAATTTGCGGCATTTTGCATCGACATGGTTATTCCTGGTCTGCTGGGTGTGTTTCATTATATCCCGGTCGGTTCTGACGTGCGTATGTATGTATTACTGGTAAGGCTTGCAGGGGCTGTGTCGACATTTGCATGGAAGTCCTTCTAGAAATCGACTTTGTTGTTGGACATACATGTGTTCAGCATGTCGATATGAGTTTCGGCGAATGATATCTCGCGATTCCGAATCTGGATATGTCAGGCATGTTTGAGATCCAAATTGGAAGTCTGTGCCGAAGAGAATGGAGACTATCCATATTGCGTACTAATGCCGTTAATCCTCAATATCCGACTTAGGATGAGTTCAAGAATATGGGCAATCCCTGTAGGTTGCGAGGTATACATCGCATAAAACCACATAAGCAGCGGACCGAGCTCAGACCGATGATCCCCCACACATCCCACGCTTTACACTCCATAATGTACTCCGTAGATGTGCCTGCGATGTACGCCACATGTCAATCCCAGGGTTATCATAGGAGTACCTGACCGCGTCAATATATCTATCCAATCTCTCGGGCAAAGTAAAGCACCCCGCAGCACGCCATCACCCGATACATCTACATCTGCCGAGCTATCTGATCACCGAACTATAGAACCTAATCCCAACCGAAAACCTGATCGACAGCACACGATGCAGGATATACACCCGGGTAGTAGGTCCGACCTTACCAGATCGACCACTTAGGAGTTCGTCCTACCACACCCACTCCCTCGCGTGTTCCATCCCGCGCGGGCTCTGGTCAATGGAACCCGGGTTCCTATCTATCGCGCCTTGTTTTTGTAATTCTTTTTTTGGCCGGTCATGCAGACGACCCACACGCGGGGATGCGAATAGGAAAAGACTGATTCCTTTTCCTGTCAGTTACGTCGGGGCGCGTGACTTCCGGATCGGATAAATTAATTGTGGATGCGGGTCGCATCCATATGCCGTGTTACCCAAACGTCATTGTAGCACCGCCTCACTGAGTGGAGTTGGGGATCTTTGCGTCATTTTCGGGGAGAGGAAACACGCGCCCCCATAGGCTGAGGAGTGTGGCTGGTGTGTGGATGGTGAGTGGCTGGTGATATGGGGTGGGTGTGGCTTGCGTTTCGCTTCTTTCGGCTTGTTTTTGTTTTTCTTTTCTGTGGCGCAGTTGCGAGTCCCTTGGTACGGTAAATACGTGTAAACAGAGGTAAAGCCACAATAGGCAAAAGAAAAATACTGTGTAGTGGAGATCCGATCCACATAGTTGTCGCTAGTGAATTTTCAATCTAAATCGCAGTTCGCTTCGCTTTTTGCTCGGGATCGGCACGCCAAGTCAGATCCAAGGTGACAGAGCAAAATGGGTGGAGGTGTGATATCAATATCGTCAATCGGGATTTGGCACGGAATTGATCTCTAGTTCCCGAGATCCCGTGCAGGTCGATCATCAGTGTAGGAATATGTATCAGGATGATTTCATGATGCATGCGCCGACCCTATACAGCACGAGCCTCTTTCCTATTCGGTCGTGTCAAATTTGACAGGACTTGATTAGCGTACTGTGGCTTGACTAGTCCTTTCGCGCCTCGCTTTCATCTACAATATATTGTCTATCACCCGCGATGCCCGGGCGGAAGAGTGGCTCCAGGTACAGAAATGAACAGCGCATGTCCGTCATGCAGGAAGATCACCGCGGGACCCCCCAGTAATTGAAGACACTATCAATCTATCTCGACTTGCTACACTTCCCAAATGCATCTGCCTCGGCTATAGTGGCACAGTGTAACTCCTTGCTCGAGTTTATCACGGGGTTGAGTCCACATTTCCCGCTTTGGTCGGCTGTGACACACCCAGATATCAGATCAGATGATGCGATCCAGCTCCAATCTAAAGAACCACCCCATATTGAGTCCGTGGGCAGATCATCCAGTCCATGGAAATTCAAACCGAGGGGCGTGGCAGATATCGTATGACCGAGAAGTGATTGGACTACCGCGTACGATGCACATACAACGCAACTGCAAGATAACAAAGGGCCAGATTATTTGATCTACGCTATCAAATACTGGAAACTAGTTCCCAGGCCCTGAATCAGGGCCGGTGAGTAGCTGACTCTAGATTCTGCTGGGATTAATAGCTTCCCCTCTCTGAAAGTTAATCTTGCATTGCTCGTGTCGGAGTGGCAAACGGGGTGATTGGATGTGTTTTACCCCTCTCGGGTGAACACCCCAGAAACAGAACCCATGAACACGTAGATCAGAGCCCGGGTGAACTACTGATCTGGCATTTGGAGACGAGCAATGAATCAGGATAAGGTATGTAGGACGAATGACTTCAATGTAAGAGCAAGAGCAAGAGCTAGAGCCGCACTTTTACGTATGGAACTGATAAATCAAGAATTCACGCGGAACTCACGCGAGCAGTTACTGAGATTAAGGACACCCCTGTCCTACTCGCATTTAACCTTATTTAGCAATATGCCAAGCATCCTAATTAGGGACATATACCTAGTACACTCTAGGTAAACTACCGACGGTATCTAGGTAAGTGTATTTGCATTTACCCTTTACATACTTCCTAAATGAATGATATAGTCCCACATGGACTGATCTGTCCCAACCACATGGAACCCTGGAGAGGATCGGACCGCGTTCATGGTACTGCAGCTTACCTTTCCTTGCCTATGAATGAACCAATAGAATACTTTCGCTATGGTGTCCCACGGTGGTAAGACAGGCAAGGATATCCCCTTCAAGAAATAAGATATGTGCAAACTGTATTACAGAGTAGTTTCATTCTTATGCAGGGGCTCGCTTATGAACCTTGTCGCCCTATTTTGCAGGTGCATAGGTAGATTATCACATAGGAAAAGAGATCAGGACCAGTTACCGTTTACATGCACGAGGTTGGCATAATGATATATCATCTTTTCACTCCGAGTGTCTTGATAGAGATGATCTACTGACACCAACATGTATCCGTCCCAATGGGGAGCGTGGACACGCTCCACCCACCCTCCGATCCACGTCCACCTGCATTACATAGGCGAGTCCAGTCAGATCGCAGGAAGTAGCTGCCGGGCAGTTCACTCGTGCATCCTAGTGCCTATACGAGGCTTGGAGGCTTGGGACGGCCCCGCTTTCCTATTTGACGAGATGACCGGACAACGCACAACGCACAACGCAGGACAGTGTCAGGGGAAATGGGGCTCCTCGTGCGCTGGCCTCCACTCTGATATCTCCACTTAGCTTAAGGACAAGCTGGGGTGATGTTGGTGCTAGTATGATAGTGATTCCGGCGCGGGGAGGTTAGTTTTGATGAGGCTGTATTTCAGGCACGGGAAGACGAGCATGTGGATATGACAGATCTGAAGCAGTCGTTGGGTCGAAGGATTCTGAAGGAGCGTGTATAGGTCTAGATCTTGGGATCGTCGGCGTCGCTGTTGGAAGCTGCATTTACTATTACATTGTCATGCTTGGAAGTACTGGATCTAGGCCCGACGAAGGATCACAGGAGTAGATTGAATTTGAAAATTGGGAAATCAATGGCATTGCTGTGTATTGTTTTGATCGGGTAGGGTACGGTCGAGGCTATTCTGTTGTGTAACTTAGAAGCTTTCTGCTATTCTAGAAGCCTTATTATGTAGACAGGGCTTACCCTGTATATAATAAGTGTGCTAATTTCGTCGCGCGCGGTTGAGAGACACAAATATCGCTTCTTGAAACGGCTAAGTCCCGGCCGAATGAGCTATCCGACTCGATTGATATTATGTTAAAGTTGGTAATTGGAATTGGAAATGTCAAGCGTGCATTGGACGGTCGGTAGGAATTGCTGTCTTTGGCCGTATAACAGCGCTAAATGACAGATGGGGCTGGTTGTACGGGCGTCGGAAGAAGATACAGAAATAAGCTACGAAGCGCTTATTATAACCCCAAAGGAGTCAGTAATATTTGGGGTCTGAAATATCCACAATATAGCATTATAATCAATTGAGGAAGGAGGATAGGAATAAGCGTGGATGTGGTATGGCAAGTTCAGAGTTCGTACGACTCGGCGGACTAAAGGAACCATGAACCATGAACCATGTCGACCAGTTTCCCAACTCTAGAGATAGATGTAACCATCTGGATCTTTAGTCTAGTCTAGTCCTTATCCCTACACCAGACTGGGTTGTCGATGCATACAATATTGTCGACGTTGATCTTCTCCCCCTCCGGCTGTTTCACTTCTGTTTTTAGAAACACCACGCGCTTGACAGGGATTAAACGTTCCCCCACCCCATGTGCTCGGTCCTCCTATAGGGTTTAGGGCCATACAACTCCGAATAGCATAAGAGGCTCAATGTTGGGATCGGCGGTTGTTTTCAGCGTACAGCGTTAAATATAGATGTGGATTTTCGGTTTTTGTTTTTACTACGTGTGGGATGTCTCGCATCGAACTTGGTTTATTCGCGGACTTTATTTTATTTCGGTAATACCGCAAAACTGGAGGAATACGAAGGTCTGGGGATGGAATTTGCCACTCTGGAGACCGTCGCTGGCCCCAGGGTGATCCGAGCACGAATGACATCAAAGTAAATATTGTCGTTCGAAGTATAATATAACGTTATAGACGAAAGTTGGAAGTTCCATGGTTCTATCTGAGTCAACCGTGGACAGACAGTACTCGGACTAGATTGTCTTGTTTTGATATTTCCAAGTTGGCACCGATTTCCCGTATTGGGTATCTCTTTCCGACATTTTGGGAGGACCGCGTTAAGGCTAGGCTAACTAAGAGCCTCTTGATCGTCGTATTTTTAATCTGGATATGCAAGTCCATAGGAAGTCTCGGGGTCGCCGGATCGGCCTCCCTTCGGCATATAAATTATCTCAGTAACTAGTGGGGGCCAATAATATACCATTAATAATCTCTACGCAGTCGGATCTCTGGCCCGACGCCGGGATGACAGATGAGTGGAGAATCATTCTATCCTCAAACGATAGAAGAGCCTAGAATGTCAGATTCAAATGCTTGAGTTACGTTTCAGCGTTTCAGTGAAATGGAAATATCCACCATGTTGGGGGCCAAAAGTGTGAGAGCGAGAGCGAGTTCAGGGCCATTGGGTCCAGTAGGGTCCTCGATCTCACGCATGAAGGAGCGATAATCTCAATCGACGGGCACTTCTTGGTGCTGACTGGCTAATGCGCCTGAGGACGTTTTAGGTATATGTTTGACATGGACGTTGAAATCAGTCTAACAGTTATAGTTACATACTATGCATATGATATATCTTTGAATAACAATCAAAGAATTATGGCTAA
The DNA here is from genome assembly GCF_015533775.1 of Penicillium roqueforti. Taxonomy (NCBI): domain Eukaryota; kingdom Fungi; phylum Ascomycota; class Eurotiomycetes; order Eurotiales; family Aspergillaceae; genus Penicillium; species Penicillium roqueforti. Next base: position 42,281 of record NW_024067615.1, read on the forward strand.
TAGTAAGCGTCTGCACCTAACCCATTGCCCGGGTATGTACATGTGTCAAGTGCAAGGCAAATGCACGTATGTTATGTTGTATGCCAACCGCAGTGTAGGCTAAGCAAGGCAAAGAATCGGTCAAATCAACACAGGCCAGATATGACTTCATTACTCCAGTCTCGCATCAAAATTTAGACTGTGCATATGACTAAGGGTGGATAGGATAGCCCCATTAAAAAAGGGGATGTTACCACCGGGATCGCCGATAAATACAACATACGAACTCCCCGCCAGCGCTGTAATTTATCCAGCTGCGCCTCAATTCAGGGATGTGGATCGACTGCCCCATGTTGTTTGGCTACGGACGAATCGCATGAACGCCTTCGCTCGCTTATGATTGGGACTCACTCACGCCGGTCTGTTGTGGCTTGGGCATATGTGGCGCTAGTTGGCTCTAGTGCATCGGCCCCTAACACGGACACTCCGAGTGACAGCTCGCACTGTTATCCCTTGGGCTAGCTAGGGCTATGGCGTAATTAGTGTAGATGATCTGGATCTAGATAATCTGAGATGCTGTCATCGGAAATGCGGAGAGTAGGGCCGAGATTGGGTTCCTTCGTCTTGTATATCACCATGGTGGTGTTCGGTATATAATAAACCCAGGGATCTTGATGGATTGAGGGATTGGATCGTACAGATTAACCGGCATCCGAATCTCGGACTGAAAAATGGGAAATGTCACTATATCACCGTGCATCCGAGAAAATATTAATTGAGGTTCTTTCCATTTTGGGTAGTCCCACCATTGGGTTCTTCGGATATGCAACCTGGTGATCAGATCATCAAGGGGTGTACAGATCATCTATACATATAAACCCATGCCGTCGACAGATTGACACTACAGTACTCAAGGAGGTGACACCTAGTTAGTTACTTCCTCCAGTTAAATGACGTAAAAGGCAACCAGGGGACCTTGGAAGCAGGCCACATCGCGATCACCAAAGAATGCGGCTCTTGAACGGCAGCCTCGGAAATCAGAGGACAACACACACTGTAGGATCGCCTTTCGTGATTACCGAGAAGGACTAGTGGGCGGGACTGATACGAACTCACCCGACGCTAAGGAAGCCCACCGAGCCCTCGGAGAGCCTTTCAGATGTCTGATTGGAGAGAATTTAGCAAGCCCTCATTTTCCTGTTCGTTGGGTTGGCACATATGGACCAATCACCCTTCCGGGCACGCGGTCGGCCTGCCAAGTTATGGAGGAGATGGGGCCCCGTCACGGATCGACCGAACTTATGGGATCCGATTGTATTTGTACAAGTATGTGTACAACATAACTATGTGTTCTTCTAACATGCCTTATATTCCCCTTCCTTTTCATAGAAAAGGAGAAGGCACCAGATCTGAGTCTATTGCATTGTCTGCTTATCTTAGTTTATCTGAAAAGAATTCCGTCCGCTCTTTCTCTGGGTCAGATTTTGGTGCAAAAGAGTGGAACGGGTACGGAGTCTGACTCTGACTGCCGAGATACGAAGTATGGAGTAGAGGATAGACAGATGTAGATCCACTGATCCATTGCATGGAAGCTAGGTCAAAAGTAGTCTAGGCCTATATACAATGCCGAAGAGAGGTTAAAAATGTATTTTTGGGGAAAAGGGGCCATGGCGCCAAGCCTCGGGGCAGCTCTACTTTGCAGAACGGAGATGCCGATGACGACAGGGTAAACGATTAATCATATAGGTAACATTTGAGTATATAGGTGGCTCCTAGAACCCGAGGTGGCTCTTGGTGCAACGGTCAACTTTCTGACAGGAGCTTCTCCTATCGTCAAAAGTATAATTTGAAGAGGACTACTCCGTCGCAGCTGTGCTCGATGCGCCATCGATCGGTTTCCACGAACCCGATGGACGATCGCCTCGGTGAAAGTACTTTTGAAAAACTAATATTCCGGAGATAATTATGGAGATAATTCCGGGATAAATACTCCGTATTCGGGGATATATTCGGGGATCATATGTACCCCGTAGGGCAGAGTGAGGCAAGAGTGGATAAAGCCAGACGAGCTGTCAGAACCCAGAAGGTACTAACCATGCGGAGACAGTGGGTTATATTGACTGTTGACAGCATAGACATGCCTGACGAAGGCTGAGCTTATGGCGTAGATATATGGGTACCGTGCAGCTGTACGGAGTAGAAAATAGAGTGTACACAAGCAGAAGGTAAGAGCACATGACTAGTTAATTAACAGCGATTACTCATCCGATTAAGCCTAATAACCCGAAGGAGGGGCCCTAAGTTTCCCTGTCCATGTTCACAGCCACGTTCAACCGGTTCGTGCCAGAGATACAGTATGTAATGGTATGTAATGGTTACTGGATTATTATTTATTTATTTGATATTTGCTTTTTACTATGTGAAGTGTTTTTTATGATTTTCATTTCATTTCATTTTTTATTTCAATTCCATTTTCCTTTTATTTTCACTTTTTAAATAAAATATAATTATAGACAAGACTATAACTAACTACTGTAGGGCGGGCCCATCGTCACCATTTAACAATCTCCTCGACATCTATAATATCCTCTTCTCCCCTCCGGTACGAATTTAAATCATTGACTCAATCCAGCGCATCCCTCGACCACTTCCGGGTACGCTTGTTTAACCTTCTTCGCCTCCTTTGTCGATCTTGCCTCGCTACCCGCGTCTGTGGAGTTGCAACTTGCTGTGACCTCCCTGCCTTGCGATATCATAATCGACCTCCTTACCTCCGTTCATAAGAATCCGATTCTCTCTGTCAATTGCGCACGTTGCCTCTTCGTGGCTGGCGTGTTTGGTTAGCCGAGCGGGCCGCGATCTTACCCAGGAACCTTATCACCGGTATGTCCATGCGTCGCAACGGAAAATCTTGAGACAGCATGTACTGACCAGCTGGCTATGTTAGGATCGCCCTCGCGCATTGCATTCTCAATCAAGGAGATGACCACTTTTGAATCCAACCCTGATTTCACCCTCTTTCCCTTCCACGCCCGATCCAAGATGATGGCTGTCGAAGCTGCCCGGCCGAAACAGCTATACTTCGATCCCATGATGGATCCTTCCATGTTCTCCTTTCCCCTGGAGAGTCTCCCCAACTACGCACACGGCCACGGCCACGATATGCCCAGTGCTTCCAATTCCTACTACGATACCCACCCTCTGCTGGAGTCTGCAGATCTGCACAATCCTACATATTTCTCTTCTGTACCAGCCACACCGCCTTCGGTCTCCGCGTCTCACTCCGCAGAGCCATATATTTCCACCGGGTCTGCCTCCGGGCAGTCCATTGCGAGCGCATCTTCGTCGGCGATGGGATCGCCATACTCGGGAACGGCGCAGGCATTTCAGGAGAATTGGGTGAATACGAACCACGGATTGGGTCTACCAGCCGCAGTCATGGACGACCTTTTCTCGCAGGAATACATGGGAAGTATGTTGGACATGGATATGCCCTATCAAGAGAAATTCCCGGACCCTTTTGTCGGTACGTGTTGATATCAATCGCAAACCGTCTGGTGTACTAACAATGCATTCAGATCCCTCATTGATACAACCGACGCAACAAGGGCCTGGAATTACCCCGACTATCTCATACCCCGACCAACCCACCTCTTCCTACTCAAACGTGCAACCGAACTACATCTCCCACTCTCCCGCACCTTCACCTCTCTCATATAATGATCTCGCAGAGCACCACTCACCCGCAATGCAGCACAATGGGCTATCTCCCCTCATGGTCCCGCACAGGTCGCATTCACGACCGCTCTCTATCTATGACCGACGGTCGTCTATTTCCTCGATTCATTCCCGACGCTCGCAACACAGCCCGGCGCTGAGCAGCATCGAACCGGACGAAGAAATTAAGGAGAAAGGGCGCTGCCCACACCCCGACTGTGGTCGCGTCTTCAAAGATCTGAAAGCCCATATGTTGACGCACCAGTCAGAGCGACCCGAGAAGTGCCCGATTATGAACTGCGAGTACCACATCAAGGGTTTCGCGCGCAAGTACGACAAAAACCGCCACACCCTGACCCACTACAAAGGAACAATGGTATGCGGCTTCTGCCCGGGATCCGGCTCCCCCGCGGAGAAGAGCTTCAACCGCGCGGACGTCTTCAAGCGCCACCTGACCTCCGTCCACGGCGTGGAACAGACCCCGCCGAACTGCCGGAAGCGCAGCCCCGGACTAAAGAAGGGCACCAACTATAGCCCCGACGCGACAGGAAAATGTTCAACCTGCTCAGCGACCTTCAGCAACGCGCAGGACTTCTACGAGCATCTGGACGACTGTGTCCTCCGCGTCGTACAACAAGAAGAGCCCTCCGAGGCGATCAACCAGCAGCGCCTCGCAGAGGTCGCGTCAGACGAGGAGGTGAAGAAGACCATGGAGAAGCACCAACTCCTCGACGTGCCCGGCCCGGTCGAGCAATTCGACGATTACGAAGACCAAGAAGACGACGATACCCAAGATCCCGCCAGCTGGCGCGGCCTCAAGACGAAACCCAGATCCTCGAAGAGCAACATCCCGGCCTCGCGCCCGATTATCGGCTCCGGAAATGCAGTCTCCAAGAATGTCTCCAAGCCCGCCCGCGCTGTCGTAACCCGCCGTCGCAACAACCGCGGCAACTACCCCCAGTCCTGGGGCTGTCCCAGCAGCACCATGAAGACGAAGAAGCGCGTGCTGTGTGTTTTTGATGGCCAGCGCCGTCTGTGGAAAGACGAGATGATGCTCAATAACGAGTTCGAGGTCCGTCTGAGACTGCTCGGCGGTGCGGGCGATGGCACCAACCGGGATGCCTACGTTACCGATCTGGACGTCGAGACGATGAAGCGCGCTGAGGGTGTGCTCAGTGCCACAGAGGAGGAGCGTGGTCCTTGGTTGAACGGTCCTTCGCCTTACATTATGGGCCAGCCGGCGATGCTATTGCCGGAACTGTCTCATGATGACGAGCTTTCGCTCAATGAATTAATGGCTTAAACGACTTTCTTTTGTCTTTTCTCCTACTCCTTACTCTCTACCTTTTGAGACCTTTCGTGTATTTCTTTCATGTCTCATGTTTCCGTACAGCAGTGGCGTCTTGACGAGCGATTTGTCTGATTACGGATTATGGATGATACCTTGGGACTGACACTTAATGACTTTCGTTCTTTGTTTTCTGTTTCTGTTTCTGTCCAGGCTGGTCTCGTGGCTTCATGCCTGATCCCGCTGGCGGGATTCGTACCAAGACACTATTAATTGGGGACTAGGAATGAGTGTCTGAATTGAAAACAAAAAACATTCCATCTTCAAATGTCTTGAATTCTCAGCAAGTGTAGGTCTGAAGTAGAAAAGATATAAGAATGCCATAGACCCCCACCTACCGATCTTCACCCCCATGTTCTGCCATCTTCCCCGGTGTTTACCCCATCCAACCTCCACGATGCAATTGGGACTCTCAGAACATCTGTCCACTCTGGTCGCAAGACGTTTTACAGCTGCCCGAGATAGCGGCCATCTCGTCTTCTCCTCAACCCATCTGTCCATCATCAATGCCGCAGGAATATCAGTGAGTGACGCTAAGACCCGACCACGACGGTTCTAACCTGCATCCAGTACCAACTCCGCTACTGCCCGGCCCTCGCAAAGAAACCCTCCAATCTCAAGGACAATGGCCCGAAAACGCCAAAGTTCGATCCCTTTCAGAACCCATGTCCGGAGCTTCTGATCGCCCAGTTCCCGCCCGAGAACCCCGCCTACAACCTCATCATCAACAAATTCCCCGTCATCCCGAACCACTTCCTCCTCGTGACAAAAGACTGGCAGGCGCAGACGGACATCCTCGACAAGGCTGACCTAGAGGCTACATACGAGGTTCTGAAAGCCTGGAACACCGACAGCGATGGCTCCAACTCCAACAGCTCGAAGAGCCTCTTCGCCTTCTTCAACTCCGGCGACGACAGCGGCGCAAGCCAAGCCCACCGCCACCTCCAATTCCTCCCCGTCGAAGCAATGCGCCAGCCAGGCTCGGACTCCTGGTCCCCACTGATCGACCTCCTCACGCAACAAACCCCCCAACCAACCTCCCCCTCCCAAACACCAACACCCAACTTCCAGCACCTCCCCGGCCTCCCCATCGCGCACTTCGCCCTCCCAATCCCACCAAACCCCTCCGCCGAAATCCTGCACGACATATACATAACCCTCTACCGGGCCGCCGCGGCAGCGACGCGCGGACGAACACCGAGCCAGGACACCGAGTCGCTGCCCACACACGGACGAGCGTGCATAAGCTACAACCTGGCCATGACGCGCTCGACGATGATGATCTGTCCGCGCAGACAGGAGACGGCGACTGTCCCCGTCGACGCTGACAGTGTCGCTGCGCGCGAGATCGCGGACCACGGCGTGCTCTCGCTGAATGGCACTATCCTGGCTGCGACGCTGATGGTTAAGGCCGAGGGCGAGTGGGATGCTTTGCGGGAGAATCCGGAGCATCTGACGCAGGTGCTTGCTACGATTGGGTATCCGCAGACGGATTCTCGGGGTTCGTCGCTTTGAGGGTTTGCTGGGAGTATATAGCTACGATGGGTAGACTACTTGCATGCTAGAATTGAATACCCAATGGAATTGCTGATTTATAGCTTGAATTGATGCTTGTGTTTCTCCTATCTATGAGAGATTGAAATAATTATGTCATGATTGCTTAATAGAAGATACTTTTCTATATGCTGTATCTACTTGGAGCGAGGTTGAGGGAAGAACCTATATGTAGCAGAACAAGATAGAGAAAGGCCTATCAGAACGTGCTGGGAAGCAACAATGTTAGCCATAGGAATGACAGGCCCTCCTAAGGTGTTTCTTCTATCTGTTTATCAACAGACTTGGAAGACCAACACAGGGAGCCAACACGGAAATTAAAACAAGGCCAATACCAAAGCCACCGTAATTCAGAGACATGTTTCCTTTATTCGGATGTATCTAGAAAGAAGGAAAGGGACCATTAGACATGCAGTGCAGAGCCATGTGCCAGACTCATGTAGGAAAAAGCGAACGGTGAGATTCATTTTCTCAGTTCTCGCTTTATGAGTGGATGGCATGAACTGCAGATGAGATTGTTTACAAGCCACGAGCCATGATGTGAAACAAGGGCAGAAGCCGGGCGCATAAGCAGAAGCTAAGAAGACAAACCCTTGCCTATATAGGAAGCTGGGAATGTCACACGTAATAGCGGAAGCCACAGTTACCTGTCAACTGATCGTAGAAGAATTCGAGTTCGAAGAGTGAGCGGATGTTGCTACAAATAAGCCTGATAGCCAAGCTTTCAGGCGATATAGCTTTCTCCACAGTCTTTTCGGGATACATCCGATTGAAAAGGTCATCATACCGATGTAAATCATAGGCATAGAACAACATTGCGCCTTATCGGGAAGCTCGGGATGTCACTCATATTCTGCAGCCTAATGGCCACTGAGGCTCGAGCTATTAGGTTGCTAGCGTGCATCGTGCGAGGAGGCGTCGATTTCATTGGCTGTCTTGTTCATCCTGGCGTAAACGTGCTGGATGGGATGGTTAAGATGCTTCTGTGGTCAAAAGAAGACCTGGCAAAGAAGAGAGTAAGTCTTGTACATGTCTTTCCGTGGAAGGCAGTGCTCGTGCTAGAAGCCAGCGGTGAGTCGCTATCACTTGCAGCGACGGCGATGGTATGTGACGACCACAACTTCGACAATCGGTCCGGGATCTAGTCAAAGAAGCTATAGTCACTAGGCCTAATTGAGATCCCGTACTTTCACATGATAAATCTGCATGGTGGGTTGATATTAGCGGCCATATTTCTATGTTTACTTCTTTCTAGTCATTATCTAACTACAGTTGAGTATTCTGGTGGTAATCCATTCCCAATCAGACTTCACAAGAAACCAAACACTTGCCCAGACACAAAGCGAACCACTTGCCTGCCAAGTTGCATGGCACCAATAGACCGGATGACTCCAAGGAAGCTCACTACGAGCTAACCAGGGGGCTGTGACCGGGCGCAAAGCATGTGATCTGTATAAATCCGTCTTGATTGGCCAAACTTGGCTCTAATTTCCGTTGGCCTCCTTTATTGGCAGCCTGGACGCTTTTGCACGCTTTTGCTAGGCCGTTTATGGTGTTATAGCCTCACATTGCCCTTGATCTGCCCGTGTTCTCGTATAGGATTGGACCCCACACTTGACTCCATCGACATTTAAGAAGACGCCTTGCGCTCGTTGATCAGATTCTTCCTTTACCATCGAACTACGGACGGAATATTCACCATGGAAAACAACAAAGAATCAACAGTGGCTATTACACCGGTTGCTGCCGTCGAACCAACACCAACACCAACGCCAGATACTACAGTCGAACCAACCGCAACTACAACAAGATCATTGCCGGTAGCCGACCCAATGGCGATCATACCCGCGCAGAGTGGACCTCCCCCACAATACGATGAGTATGCATCTCGGTCTAAGAAAACATCCCAAGCTAACAAAACCAGACACCAGAAAGACGCAATCACAGCACCTGCACCGGCAGCGACATTACCACAAACCAACGAGAAAGCCGTCCCAACCGGCCTACAAGTTCCAGTCGCCCACAGCGTTATCCCACTAGCCCAAGTTGGTGAAAAGCCCGCATGGATCTGTTGTCCCTTTTGCTTCCACGAGGTCCAAACCATAGTGAACAAGGAGAGCACTAGCGCCACAACGTGAGTAGGTCTATCCCCGCTTCACCTTGGTCTCACTTCTAACGATCCTATCTCTCACTTTAGTATGGCCGCAGTGTGCTGTTGTATCTTCGGCGGAATCTGCTGTGCATGTCTACCATTCTGCATGGAGCTGTGTCATGACTCGCATCATTTCTGTCCAAATTGCGGCGCGAAGGTTGCTATACATCCGCATGAAGATGAATGCGAAGTACAGACGTTTGGACCGGACTCCCCTCAGGCGATTATTCAAGCGCCGGGGTTCATTCAGCCTCCGCAGGCGGTTATGAAGAACTAGGGTGACGATGTACATGTTGAGGAGTGACGGAGAAGGAATGGACTGCTTTGCTTGATACCTTTGTTTACTCTGAGACCCGCGTTACTTTACTATTATTAATGAAAGATAAGTCGAGATGAAGCATTTGAATTTTATCATGCCCTGACGCAGTTAACTGGGACCAGACATGAAGAAACTACTAGGTCGCTTAATATCTCTAACTACTCTTAGATTGACGTTACTTTACTCTTAATGAAGAAATTGTGAACAAGCATTTGAATTCATTCATACCTGACCCATGCAAGATGGACCAGCCACCTTACACAGGTCAGGGCCCGGGACCTAACACCACGACCCCCTCAGGGGATCACCCCATCGGCATTGGGCATGGTGCCAATCAGCCGCTGGAACAGGTCAGCCAGCATGGCAGCCCCGAGGGGGTCGTGGAAGTTGCGAATGACCCTCGCAAACTCAATCTTGGTCTCCCAGATGTGTGTGCTGAGAGCCTCGATTGCCTCGCAATCGAGCGGGATGGTGTTTGCCAGGACGGCACGACGGTCGATGCTGTCCTTGAGGTTGATGATGCCAACCTCGAAGGCGTGACGGTAGGGGTCCCAGGGGGCCACCAAGGCCGCACCGGAGTGCTGGCTCATGCTGTGTAGGAAGGAAGGTTAGCATGTTGTCAATTGGGGTAATATATAGGGTGAGACGGTCACGTGTCTCATTGGTTTGTTTGCATACCTTGCGGTGGAGATACCGGTGGGAGGAGTATGAAGGATGTGGGTGGGCGTGGTGTTATACTACACACGTTTAATGAGATGGAAGCAGGATTGGGATGGTTGGAGATGCAGTTGTGATGATGCAGTGCGATAGGATTGATGGAACACACGGACGTAAGAACGAAAGAAGTTTTTCACAAGATCGAGAAATAAATAGTCACACCATTGCCTTAAGCTTAACCGCGACATGGGTCGGCGTCGAGCAGAGGGTCCGGAACATACTACAGGCTCGGCGTTGAGTAGAACGTCGAGGAGGAAGGTGATAATGAACAATGATGACATTCAGATCAAACACTATAGCTTTGAGCCTGTCGCTTTGGCGACTAGGTGCGCATTGACAGGCGTAACAGCCTTTCCAGTTTGATAGAAAGCAGTAATATTCTCCATACCCAACCTCTCAAATCCGATATGTGAGTCCACTGAAGCACCAGCATTGTGCGACATCATCTCAACATTCTTCATGCTTGCAAGCTCCGGGCTGACGCGTGGCTCATTGTAGTGCACATCCAAGCCCGCAGCAGCAAGCTTACCACTCTTCAGTGCGTCAACAAGGGCACTCTCATCGAGCAACTTGCCACGGGCGATATTAATCAGTCGCGAGCCGTCCTTCATCTTTGCCAGCAGAGATGCATTGAGGAGTGTCTCCCCGCTAAACGGCGTTGCAACCATGACACAGTCTGAAACAGCAAGGAGACTGTCCATGGTCTTATGGTATGTTGCCTTCGAGACGGCTTCCAGCTGTGCGGGCATCTGCACGATGTCGTAATAGTGAATCTTCATGTTCAAGGCCAGGAACGCCTTCTCGGCAGTGCGCCGGCCGATCTGGCCGAAGCCAATGATTCCAAGTGTGTGTCCATTGGGGTTGTGTGAGACCATCGCCAGGTTGCGGTTTGCGTCGACAAATGCATCGACATCCAGTGCGCGTGCGGCAATGTGTGACCAAGAGAACAGGCGGAATGTGGAGATTATGAGCCAGATTGCGGCGTCGGCGACGGATTCTGTGCATGCTGCTGCAGCATTGCAGTAAACCACCCCTATACAATGAAGCTGTTAGCTATTTCTCCTATATGCAGCTTCCCGATCGCTTTGTTGTATACACACCCTTCTTCGCCAAAGCTGCGGTATCAACCCAGTCAAATCCAGCACCTGCACTGGCGTAGACCTTGCAAGAGTCTGGTAGCAGTGAGATGAGCTCCTCATCCCAGTTCCCCATCTCGCCGCCGGTATTCCAGAATGGGCGGTAGATGGCGAAGAAATCGCCGAATTGGCGCTCTTTCAGGGCTCGGATAAACTCCGGCCGAGACATGCTGTAGGACCGGCGGATCTCGAAGACATCTTGGAACTTGCTGTATTGGTCGTGATTCCAGCGGATGTCATCACCGAGATGGAGGACAATTGGTTTGGTCATTTTGGATGGATTTTGGGTTGTATAGATCGGATCGGAGGTTGGAATAGGGTTGGGGGTATTTGGTGAGGTCAATAAGAAACTAGTACATGGAAAATTGTAAAACTTTTATCAAAATCTCATTTTCTAAGCTGGCAATGTGGAATTAGTTAAATATCTCTTTTCCGATTGTCTTGTTGATGTTTGTTGCGGCTATTGCTATTCTACGCCACGGCTATTGAGCGGGTATCGATCTCCCGGCTAATGAAATCCGACACCAACCACCGAGGTAATTATTCAAGTCTAATGAAAGGCCAAGGAGAGGTAAGATGGTTGTTTTTCAATGGAGATGAATATGGAAGATGGTCCTGATTCTGAGCCCATTCTTCTTCGCTCTGCTGGGGGAGTTTTACTTTCATTAGTGGAAGCACATTCTCCAGTGTCCCTTTAATTCGGTTGTAACGAGCATGTCGAGACTTTCTGCGTGAATTGTGACGGCTTGGCAAAGGAGTTGGATCTATAAAAAGGATTCTGTCAGTCTATATTTCATAGAAGAATGGAGGAACAGTTTCATAAATACAGCAAATCATGAAAAGGGAATAGAATTGGACAACAGGGGCTTTTTTGGAAGATTTTAAATCTTCCTGATTGGTCCTTATCATAAGGACATGAGGATGCAAAGGGTAATCCACGTAAAGCAAGATGAACAGAAGACATGAGCAAGAAGGAAATGACATTGTCGACATGAGGCAGGCACCTTGAAGGGAGATAAAACAGCAAGACGTACCGGGTAGTGTCATCCTTGACCTCGAATTATTCGCAAGATCGAGAGGATTCATCGCTCAATCCAGGCAGAGACTGTCTCGTTGAGCATTGTGTGCCACGCAGTTGTAGACATACATCTCGTCTCTGGGTAACAGAAGCCTTGGGTGAGTCTGCAGTTTGGTTATCTGTTTCCCCATCCCTTGAGAGTATATTGGAGAAAGGACCTAGAACAGCAAGGTAAGGCGAATAAGAATAGGATAAAATCCCTTCATCACTGCAGTGCTTTATAGCTTGTAAAGAGGTGGTAGAGGGAGGATAGGAGAAAGTGAAATCGAGTAGACGAACGTTCTCAATAGTGGCTAGAGACTTGACCTGAATGCTTTGATGAACTTATCGTAAGTTTCGAGATGTTCGGTCGCACATCTCGATCTTCTGCCATTCTTGTGTTGGTATCGGGGCATCTGTCCATGGATCGAGAACTTTATGATTGGAGACATCGACAAAGTCATAAAGTTGCTTATGGGAATACTCGTTGTGGAAGAAGACCTTCCAGATTTCTGCGTGAGGAGATCGATCATGTCCTAATCCCTAATGACAGTAACATCTAATATGATCCTCCATTCGCCCAGATGTGCTCAGACACCTTCCTCCATGACAGGTGGCAGGGTTTTGACTGGGTCGGTCGAAACAAGCTACAGCGCACTACAGTGATGAGAGGATCATCGACTGCAAGTGCCGTGGATGAGGATAGTTTGACTAGTGATATAAATAAGAGCATTAAATAGTAATTTGGCATTTAATGCTTAAAATTGTGTATTACCTCTTATTCTTATCAGGCAAATATAAGTCATTATGTAGGGTATCTGATACTCTTTAACATTCGTCTCACTTGTCTATCACCCAGAGTATCATCAAGTTGCTCATTTTGACTCTTTTCCTATCATTTTCCATCATTTTCATGTTTTACTTTGGCACTCTCACCTTTTAATTATACTCTTTCTATTTGACCTTACCAACTCCCTCCTCTTCCGATTTTATAAAAATCACTCTTTATTCATACAACATATCCCTTGGATTTCTTTAACTTCCTACATCCACGAATCCTGCCAAAGGCTGACAATTAAGACCCTTTTGACTGACTTCACTGCTCTGATACTCCAAACCCTCTGACCCATCCAGCCTCAACTATGCAGTGCCATTTAACTGAGATGGCGAAATCAACCTCACATACCACCACCTCCTCCTCTTCCTACACCGACACCGAGTCCTCCATCTCGGCCGGAAATTATGATCCCTCCGAATCCCTCCGAATCCATCTGACTCTCATTTTACTGGTGGTCATGCTCAGATATTCTGGACAACAACCTGAACGGAGAGCGTGACAAATTTGGACTGAGGATTGAAGACGCCATATGAAGGATAATCTCACAAGAGACATTCTCCTCGAGACATTCCTGCTTTATCTCGAACCGACAAATGCTCCGTGATACTCGCTTCACTTCTGGCACGTCTTGCCACTAGAGTTTGAAAGGTTTCCTTATTCAGAGACGACAGGGAAAACAATTAGCGCTAGAAAGGCGGCAAGGTCCAATCTTGCATTGCTTCTCACTTTTGACCTTATGGTGATGGCTGTACATGATGCTTGATACTTGTTTACAGCCCAAAATCATGCCACACCCCCTCCTCAATCCGAGGTTGAGTGAGCGGATTCTGTGCAAGTAGATCCCAATGAAAATATGTACATTGTAATGTACTCTTAATTACATATAGCAGTGAGTTGGCCAACGAAGATGCAAACGATTACAGCCAAGTCGACCGCAGACTGGTATGCGCTTGACCAACCCCCACGAGATGCAATGTGGCTAAGCAAAGTTGCAGATTCACTTGGTCTGCTGAGGCCAGATCTCACGGTCATATTCACGGATAACATCAACTCTCAGCTGCTACTTACAAAGAAGGGTGGCAAATCAGCCACAAGGTGGTTGGCGCTAAGATACTTCTTGGTCAAGGATGCAGTTGCCCAAGGGCACGTAAATATCCTTAGAGTCGACACCAAACAGAATCTGGCTGATGGATTTACCAAGGCGCTTGCGATGGAGCAATTCCAAAACTTCGTGAGACTGCTCGGTATAGCTTGAACCACCAAGGAAAGTTCAAATTTTTTCAACCATTGCAGTACGGCATGTCATCATCAACAATTCTACATCAATCAAGGGTGAATGTGAGATCTGTAAGGGGGATGTTGGGTATCCAGTAAGGCTGACACCAGCTAGACGTCATTAATAAAACATTTCACTCCAATATACAGAAAGGCAACCAAGCGGAAAATAATACAGAGGAACGCTACAGCACAGAGACTCAGACCAGCTGAATACAAATATAACAAACAGTGCACACGCGCTCGCCAAGATACATTACATATCGAAGAAAAGAAACAAACTGAGGATAAATGGATTAAAGAACATAAGAACAAAAGAACCCGCGTTTAACCTTAAGCCAACCTCGGGTCAGATGGTGATGTCGTGAATCTCGCACCACTTCTTCTTGCATGTGGCATTGCCAAAATGGTAGGATCCCCCATTCGCCCATATGTGATCAGAAACCTTCTTCCATGATACCTTTGGTGGCTCGTTCACGGTCAACCCGGAATTGGGCAGCGAGTTGTAAGTGTCATGGCGCTCTGCGTGAATTGCGACAGCTTGGCAAAGGAGTCGCATCTATAATAATAGATCATGTCAGTCTATATTATCATAGAATAATGGAAGAACAGTTCACAACTCACATCTCGATCATGCCATGCGGGCTTTCGCACTCGCTGGTCTTTCGACTTGGTGAGAGTGCGGTATCGGCCTCGTAGCGTAGACTCCGCCTCCTTGAACCCGCCCAATCGCTTGATTTCCTTGTATGATAGCCCTCGGCTCTTGCAGTCTATGAGAAATGCATTTCTCTCATAAATGTCCTGCACCGTAGCTTCGGTCCCGCCTTGTTCTTCTTCGCTCTGCTGGCGGGACCGTCCTTCGGTGGTTGAGACGGAGAAGGATGGACTGAAGCTGCTTGCTGGGTTCTGGTCCGGGGATTCGTATTCTGTGTCGGAGACAGGTGGCTGTGTTGGAGCGTCTCGATGCAGTCCAGGTTGATACTCGGGACCATTGGTGATTTGGTAGGGTCCAGAATCTTGCAAATGGGAAATGTAGCCTATGGGACTATTCGGGCCCAAAGACAGAGGCGCAGGCCCAAAAGCCTCCATGGGCAGTCCATTCCTTGGCTCGGGTTCATTGTATTCGGCTGGGTAGTTGTATGTATTGGTGGCCGGCCAAGGTAAATTGTAACCATCCTGTGTATGCCAGCTGTCTTCTGGTGGGCTAGTGAGGTCAGGCGTGGGATACCAAGCCTCAGTTGTGCTGGGTGGTTGAGAGATAAGCCATTGGATACTTCCACCATAGTTCAGCGGCTTTGTGTCCTGAGGAGTGATGGATGAGTGGGGATCGACCTGTCTTCCCGTGGGGTAGTTGGCGAGAGTCGGGTTCTGGCAGTTGAATTGGGTGGTGGAAAAAGCCTGCTCGTCCATTTTGACATCTGGGATTTCAAAGGAGGAAAGAGGAGGTGTTTCCCCAGTGCCCAAAAGGAAGGAATTGCTAGCCATTGTGAACATTTTGCCCTGTGGTGCTGGGTGAGCAAGCCCAGTGTGTGTTTCAACATTGCGTGTGGTGAATGGCTCGTCAAAGTGCTCAAGTGATTCAAGATCAGATTCACAGTAAGTGCTTCCGTTGCTTGAATTCGCACTGTTGAGGTCTAGCCGAGTCGTGAAAGGAGACGCGCCCTGCGAATACACAGCCATGTGAGGATCTTCCACATGGAGAGGCATGTAGCGCTTGTCCTCCGCAAGAGGTATCGAGTTTCCTGGCAAACTATTGCGATTCATCATGGTTTTAGCAAGCTTTCGCGGACGACGTTGTGTTTGGATTGTTGGAGGGTGATGTAGCAATTGAAAGTTCAGAGAGGAAGTTGATGTGGAGGGGCAAAAGATCGAATACCAGTCGGTAGGGGAGGAGGAAAGCTGTTTATCATAATCGCCAAATGCCGAAGAGTAAGTATACTCCTTCGGGTATGCCATCCATGGGTCTAGCACCCCAGGAATAGCCAGCACGTCTGCCATGTCGACCATAGATGGAGAAAATTGAAAATAAAAAGATTAAAAGGATTCAGAAGAGTATTGCCCAGTTTTAGACGGTTATTGTCTTCCACGCTTCACCGCAATTGCTGGCGAATGTTGTACACGGGTTGTCACTGGGTGTGGACGACCGCTATCCCGAAGATTTCCTCTTTGTCAGTACACACCGGATAGTGTGGAGAAATCGAGGAGACCTGCAGGTTTGACCGTTATGGAGGTTAGTGCTTTTTTATATATGGAGAGGTTTCACCAGAACGGTAAGAACTGATTGGGCATCACTTACCGTATGGATATAATAGCCACCGTAGACTGCTAGAAGGCGATGTCACGAGTGAAAAGTAGGGCAAAATTTCTTCTTGTGACCTTGATGAGCAGACAAAAGCCTCTAGTGGCTCTCAAGAGTAGCTATACTTCGAAAGGGGACGGCTGTTCGGCTTGAGAGATCAATATGGGTAAGGATCAGGGTGTAGGTCGAGCCGTTGGATGCAATGCAGTCTCAGGTATATCGGCAATGACCTTAGGAGAAAGGAGGTGAAGCTCCAGATTGCTGTAGGGTTATATCTCAGGTAGATTGCCAACACGGAGAGATTGTTTGAGAGACAGTATAAAAGTTGGAAGTCGAGGATGAGGGATGGAATTGATAAGGTTTATATATCAATTTACGAGGAGATACAGCAAGGCTAGGGAGCGATATTTTCCGGGTCTTTTAATAGACAGAATGAATGGATCTAACCAGTGTACATGAACCATGTCTATCATCCGCCAGCTCATTTCGACTTCTCGGCCCGTTTAATCTCAGCTGAGGCCCGTGCAATTACTAGATGAGCAAGAGGACTGTCGGTATGTTCTAGGCATGTAGGAGACGGAGAGAAACAAAGAGAAATATAGACATGGGTTGGTCTCAAGACTTCTGAACCCTAGCCAGGTCAAAAATCTCAGGTATGTAAATCAGCTGGACCCCCGTCGTAACCGTGATCCACTTGCCGAACGTTTCAGATCTTTCCTCTATTGTCTAGCGTCATGTCTTGATTTAGCCTCGATACTGTCGGAGGGGAATGAATGTCTAGGAAATATGTGAAACGGGAGCGAAGAGTGAACGGGTTGTATTCTCGACGGCTTCCTGAAGAAGATCTTCACTCCCGGCCGTTAGGCCCAAGTTAATATATTCCCGTCAATATTTGTTTTTCTTTGCCCTCGATATCTACATTTTATCCCATCCTGAGGGTTGGGTGAATTGGCCCCGGAACTGCAGCCCGTTGGCAACGGTCCTAGCATTGCTGATCTCCACCATGTACAACCCTAAATAGAGCTGCTATGCCCGTCTGTGGGTCTACCTGATTGACAAACCGTCTAAAGCTCCATGATTTGGCGGTGGCTCGGCCAGTTTTGGAATGTTCCATCCTGACCGGGTAGCCACAGAGAGCTTCTGGGGAAGCCTAAGTGGCATCCGGGCCAATCAGATCAAGGGGCCCAGTCCAACCTGCTTGAGAAAAAGCAATGTAAACACCATAGCGGTAGAAGCAATTTCCTGGTTGGAGCTGGTTGGACAGGAACTTGCCGACTGACGTGAGCTATCTAGTCTTTGAGGCTCTATCGCCCAATACTAATGCCAACATGAGTTCATCGGGCCTTACGAAATGCAGTGTTAAAGATCGACAAGATCCTAGCCAGAATATTTTCTGTTGGGATTTGGAATATAGTAAAGCTATAATTAGGTGCATTGAACTTTCAAAGCAAAATATGTCATTAGCTTCCACGATTGCCGAGAGAATACAACTAACACGGTGAACTTAACAAAAGAACTCCCGAGCCCCTTTTCCCCGGATCTCCACTGTCTATAGACGGACCTATTCAAAAGAAGCTTCTTTAACGACCGCTGGGGTGGCCTAGGTGGCGTTGAAACCGAAGGGATCAAAAACGAGCCTGCAGCAGCACGAACGCGTAAAGATTCCGTCCGGTCCCCTAGCTAGGGGAAGACCTCAGCTCCTGATTCTGTGGGAAAGCCCCGAGGGAATTTCTTTCTTTGAGGCAATGTTTCTGTTAGTGTTACAGCTTCGCAGAGTTACCGCGGAGGTAGGTTTGGGATTTATCTAGTTTCCAGGTTGCAGGTGCTCGATCGAGCGCTAGGCTTCATTTCCCGCATATGCGGATCATATTTATGGATCTTATTATTATTCCATAAATACCATTACCCGATGATTTATCCTATGAGACAGCATCAAGATCCGTAATATCCGGAACAAATCTGGGGAAGGGGATGGAAAAGACAGGACGGTGAGTTGTGTTGACACGAACAGTGGAGGGATGATCAGCGGAGAACCAAAACAAGCCGGAAAGAACCTATCAAAAAAGCAAAAAGAGGTTGGTGCTATCTAATTTAAAAGGGATCTCTCGGCAGCCTGTTGGTTGCCCGTTCGTTGTCTTTTGGGTATTGATTGGTTGAATTAGGGCTTCAGGGATCCCAGATACCGGGGTGGTGGGTAGGTACTTTAGCGTGCCTTAGTGTAGTTTATCTCTGATTTTTGGCATTAAAAATGCCAAGTAGATCAACAGGTTGAGGTGCATTAGCTGCTTTGCTAAAAACAGAAACAAAGCCTACAACTTACGATAATTTGGAAATGTGACGTAGAGGCTGGGAGATTCTTGTTCAAGACTCGGCTTCTTCCTAACAGGGAAAGCCTTGCTTGTCGTAGACCAGGAATTGGAATTTCTGATTGAGACATAAGACTCAATTCCGAGTTTGGAGCAACATCCAGCCGACTGCATTTCAGGTGGCTTGCTGGCATGTAGCTATGCACTGTGGCGGTTAATGCGCTAACAACTCCCACTGAAAAAGATATTGTGACACAATGTTAGGTTTTGTTTCATTATATTTTACCTCCCACCAAAGGTTTCGGGAAGTAGGAGATTTCGAATTATAGCTCCTAGAGCTGGTAGTACTTCTTCATCTTCCATGGGGTGCCGGGGAGATGCTTCTCATGGATCCGGACTTGAGCGGGGGACAAGCTTATCAGTTCCCCTAGTTTCCTGCTCTCAATAGGGAAAATAGTTGTTTAGTATAGACTTTCATAAGGAGCACGCAATATAAGCCCAGCCCGGTAGAATGCAACGCAGGGGAAAATGCCACACAAAGACATCGAGGCAATCGCAATAGTAGAACATGTTATCTACTTGACTAAGCACCCCTGTAGAGCTTATGATATAAGATTTGCCGGTAGGAAATGCCATAAAGAAGGAATTAGTGACGGCCATCCCCGGCGCAGAGGCCAGACGTTTGAACTCCCCGTCGTGTTCCCGCTTCCGTCGGCCAGCTGCGTCGTTCCGGGACATTAACCAGTCAAAGAGTCGGTCAATAAGGAGTAGATTGAGTGAAATGAGCCGGTTCGCAGCCCTAGTCGAAGTGTACAGTATCTTCGGGGAGGTCATGAAAGTGCGACGGTGTAGGTCGATGGGAAATTATCTTGTTTCAATTGTTGATAGATCAGTTAGACCGAATGAAGGATATCAACAGTTGATAGAAATGAAGAATATCTATGCACACATAGACACAACCGATATATGTTCGGAAGCTGGTGTATGCTAAGCAAAATGATCTCTCGGTTCTTTTTTAGCTAGAACTAGGAAGCAGCTGAGAAGTCAAGATGAAATGCATTCACGGAAATAAGCCCTGATGTTGCTAGTTCAGTCCTGTAGCATCCTTAAAATAGCGTATAGTTCTAACTTCTAAACACTTGCGAGAATCTGCGACCTCTTTAAGAATAGAATAAGAGAGACGTGAGATTCATGAAGTCACCCCTTACCCTGGTTTTTGAAGAAGGCGCAACCCTAGGATATATAAGATCGCAAATATCACAATGATTTCGAAGAATGATAACAGCGCTTACACTCTTCGGCTGTCTCCAGCAGTCGGAGTAGTAACCAACACCCCTGTATTTTGAAATTTATAATTAGAAACGAAGCTAAGTAGCCCATCCTACGTTTTATATATCAACGAAATAGAAGCGGTACATGTTGGGCTGCTTATTGTTCATAGTTCTGTTTCAATTTAGGGTTTACTGTCGGACATGTTATTATGTTATTACATGTTCCTAAAACCGAGAGTTAAGCAATTCTAATGGCAATAGCATCCTGACTTGGAGCAGTCTCTGAGTACATTTCCTTTTCCTCTTTTTGGAAAGGTAGAGGGAACGAGGCCGCACGCCACATAGAACAGCGTGTATAATCTTCTAATATCTTAAGAAAATAAGTATGAAACCTAGCCAATCCATGCATGGTCGGGGCACCGACGCGGTCTAAATACTCGCGTCAATAGTTTGACCAAGTCATATTGATATCGTGAAATTCACATGGGGTACATGCCAATTCAAGCCAGTTCGTGGCGACGTACTTCGTAATCCGTGAACTTACGGGAATTTCTAGACTCATGGTATCATCTAGGCTTTCATCGAACTGCATAATTCCTATTTTTCCCTGAAGCATTGCTCGTAGTCCTTGACCAATTCGGCTCCGATGCCGGATGTGCTAAGTTTTCGGACCCCGTATAGGATGGCGATCACCGTACACATAGGAGCACAATTCCTGTAGCTCTAGAACCTTAGCCGAAATCTTCCCATAGAAGGTGGGAATATAGAATTCAGATACTATGCCCGAGATTGGCCGTACATTGGGTCTTGATCTATACTATATATCAGAAGAGGGGGTCTGAACGCGTAAATAGACTTCGCTAAGAAGATAATGGGTGTTTCTGCGGATACTGGGGTGTTAAAATAGAAGAGTCTTCATTGATATCAAAATACTCAGCATCATGACCTCCGCTATTAATGCAAAACATCAACGGCAAATGATTGGAAGTTTGAGATATGGTCGGAAAAATCAAAACTATCCAGACATTGTACCTCCATTGGAGGAGGCGGAGGTTGAAAATGTCCATGCTGCTCAATTGCCTATTTTGGATTTTTAAGTAAGGAGAGAAAACGACTTCCAGGGAAGTTAGTTGGACGCGGGGCACTAGAAACTTCCAGATGAAAGACTACATAGAATATAGTGCATGCAATAAGACTACGGCTTAACTAATGGCGTATCCCATATTTACGGTATGACATGGTAGATGCAGGTAAACAATAGAAAAGGGAGGTTGGCATGGCTGCGAGAGATATGTAAGAGACATATAATGTGAGAATTGGTCAAGGAAATAATAGGAGAAAACATATACAAACGAACAGATAGTACAACCGGCCGGCCGCACCGTCTTGTTGACAATTCAAGTGCCCAAATGAACTATTTCTTCAATGATGAGCAGCATAAGGCCCACGCGGAGTTGGTGCTGTGTGATCCGATTCCTAGGGAATGCAAGAACCCCCTTAAGCCGTCCGCATCTCAACTTCAGAATGAACGCGCCAGACTACTTGTGTTCATGGTTGGAGGTGGTGCGATGTTCATTCATAATGAGGGGACTGGTATTACAAGTTGGAAGTCAAGTGCAAGTAGTCCACCAGGAGCAATGTAGGAAAGTCATCGTATTTTAAAAAGATTTAGTCATACGCAGAGCGGCAAGACACATAACGGTGACGTCGCATGAGTGCCCAACGAGCTGAATCTTGGCCAGACAATCCGAAACCAGACTAGAAGCTGGATTTCTAGAGTTGCTTAGCTGCCAGGGCTGGCTGAGATATCGGGATCATGTATAGTGGGGTGTGAAACCCGTTAAGGTTGCAGCATTCTCGATAGGCTTGGCGTCCCTGGGACCCTGATGGCCGCCAACGTTTCGACAAGGTAGAATAGCTGCACAGTATAACACCTGAATCTCAGCCGTTGATTGTCAGGCTGGGCTTATCCGTTGGAGTGTGGTGTACATGGTCCTGTACGGCAGCCTGAAACCGGGAAAAGTCTGGCACCACATCCCTAGCAATGTCATGGTCTAATGATGTTGTTTGTTGGTTAACTGTAGTCGGCTTTCCGAGGATGAAGCGATACTGTCAGGCCACCCTTTACGACCAAGTTGATTTGCAGCCGCGCGAGACACTTGTTCGTGGTAGCCAGTAAAGCGCCGCACCAGTTGTCAGATGGAGGTGGGCCGTATTGCGACAATGTAGGTTGACTAGCTTTTTGAGAGTGAAAGGTTGGTCTAATGCAAAATCAGGTGACGGGGCTAAGGGTATGGGAATGAAGTTAGAAATACAATACAGAACTCGTTCATTGGGTATCGAAAGAAACAAGAAAGACCCCACGAAGACGATGCAAGGGGATCTAGTAAAGACCGAGGTGAAGTTGAGCCTCCAGGCCGTCTGGGGTGTAGGTACGAATGCAACCAAGAAAGCATTATGAAGAATCCTCGAAGCTAGAATCGGAGGAATCCGACATTGAGGAGTCCCTTACCGGGACAGGGACAGGAGCGCCGATACTCTCCAAACCTCGAGATTTTTCCAGAGCTCCATTGGAACCATCGAGCTTTGTATTAGGATCAACACCAGCTTCCTTTCTGAGTCGCTCATAGTTATCGCCAGCTTCTTTGATCATCGCCTGGATCTCCACCTCACGAACTGCGATATCTGCCTTCTCCTTCCTCAGTTCCTCCATCCGGCTGATCATCTGTGTTTTTGCGACTTCCATAGATGTCAGAGACATGCGCAACCTTTCAAAACTGCTAGCCAGTCGTGGAAGAGATGTCACTTTGGGAGGAGTCCTCGGACGATCAATACCGCTTGACTTGCCACGACCCATGGCCGAATGAACCTGAGCGGCTTCATAGGCAGCCTTTTCCTCCAAGTCAGAATCGTCTTCGTCGGAGATACCCTCAGCATCCTCAATAAGGTCACGCATTGCTTCACGATCCTTCCGCTTCTTCTCGCGCTCTGCCTTTCGGCCGAGCGCCATTTTGCCATCCTCCGTGAAGGCCTCGAACCCTTCCGCAAAGTCCTCGTCGTCCCGAACTAGTCTTGTATCTTGTTCGACTTCTTTATCTCCTCTTACAACCGCGTCCCAGTCGTCAGTGTGGGCCGCATTGTTCACGTCCAATGAAATGAACTCGTCCTCCGCACCGTGTTCCATAGCTAGGCGTGCGCGCCGGGCTTTTTTCTCTCGGATCTCGGCTTCGCTTGGGATATGTGCTTGTGCCGGGAGAGTCATAATCTCCCCAAACTTAGCTGCAACATCGACAACCTTGCTGGTTTCATCGTCGGTAGTTGTCTTCGGCGTTGAGGGCGTGGAATCGCGAAGTTCCTTCAAGTAGTCATGGCTATAGGTAGGCCGGTCTTGGTCCTGACCGACTCGTGCAGTGATTTTCTCAGATAACAGGGAAGGAAGTTGACCGGCACTTTGTTCTATTGCCTTGCGTCCAAGACCGTGGCGTTTTGGTGGGACTACTTCGCTGTCTTGGTCTCCATCGTTTGACGTCTCGGGGCCGAAGGATAACTGCAACTTGGATCTCAGCTTCAGCCTAGAGGAAGCTGGCCGCTTAACGACCGGCTCTAGAAATCTCCATGTCAGCTTCGATCGTGGTAGGCGAATATCTAGGGTAGAAAAAAGTAATCTTAGTCCACATACCTGGCGCAACGCCTCCCTCGTCCTCCTCGTCATCCCTGCCAACCTTGCGGGGCTTTCTGCGATTGGCAAATTTGCTGCTCATATTTGGAATAACCTAGCAATCAAAAGAGGTAACGAAGCGATGCAAGTTGGTGGCGTGAGAGGTGTGAACATGAAGCTGCCAGCTCTTATCGCATATCTCATATCCGGAATATCGTTCCTCCGGCACAGCTTGCACCAAACTCCCAAAGTCATCGCGGTATCTTGAATCTTGACAAACCCCAAGATACCCAAGCAACTCGCCCAACATGCCTCAAGCTCAGCCTGAATTGAAGAAGGTTAGTGCCACTGCTAATATATGGGTCTTTATTGTCCTAAGATCTCAGCTGACGTCGTGTCTTTCGTGCAGTACATGGAGAAGCGGGTCTTCTGCCAACTGAATGGCAACCGCAAAGTCATTGGTATCCTTCGTGGCTACGATGTATGTGTACACCCAATGATCCAGACTTCGCTATGTCGGGGTTCCCGCGGCTCGTTGTTGAAGATAGGAGGATGACGGTCCGATCGCACGCGGAATAACTAACCATGCTTTCGCGCAGGTCTTCATGAACATTGTCTTAGATGAGGCATTCGAGGAGAAGGATGGCGCAGAGAAGGTTGCCATTGGCATGGTTGTATGTTCAATCCCTATGGACTAGCTAAGATCCCCGCTAATGGATACGCATTATCAGGTCATTCGCGGCAACTCCGTCGTGATGCTCGAGGCTCTCGAGCGCATATCCGATAAATAAGCTACGCATCTACACGCACAATCTACGACGTTTCTTTGATTGAAGGGGCACGCACATAGGCACCACTCGATCACCGAGTGCTGGGAAAAGAGCTAATGCTACTGGGAGTTTCTGGGTCGGTTTCTCTTATGGGAACAATCAAAACCTTTTTTCTGTTCTATTTTTTTTCTGCTCGTTTGCTACGGCGCATTTTAGACGACTATGGCTATCCCAATGACTTTCTGACTGGTACGTCTACACTAGAAATTTACCAGGGGGGATGAACACAAGGCACAACTAGTTGGTATTGGAATCGGAAGATAAAGCTGAATCAATATTACGCCTGGGAGCATGCTTTGGCTCCATCCTCCTGCCTGGGTCGATGAGAGAGGGTAGAGATAATAAAGAGATAATGATAAAATACATGTGATATTCGAAGGAACAACGTTGGATATTCATGTGGGTCGACCACCAAACTTGAGCTTCAGCTTGGGTGTAGACGTGGTAGGGGCTTTGGGGGTTGCGCTTTGCGCAGGTGATGGTCTTGGGATGTGAATTTTGGGGAAATGGTTGGGAGTAGGAGTTCCTGGAGCCAGGCCAGTTTTGGACTGCTTGAACGTAATGCGGGTTGATGATGGTGCGTGCATGCCCTGGTCCTCGCGCTTGCGTTTCGAAGCCAGACCCATGCGGGGTTTGG
This sequence comes from Penicillium roqueforti, assembly GCF_015533775.1. Classification (NCBI taxonomy): domain Eukaryota; kingdom Fungi; phylum Ascomycota; class Eurotiomycetes; order Eurotiales; family Aspergillaceae; genus Penicillium; species Penicillium roqueforti. The sequence goes on from NW_024067615.1 coordinate 67,374, forward strand.
TAGATCGATAGAAACGTAACTTGCCATGGCCTTGGTTTTGCACACTCCAATATCGAGGAAGTTTCATCCGCACGAGCTTGGAAGTGATTGGGTCGTACAGTGTACGGCAAAGGTCGGTGAGCTCGGAAAGTTCCAAGAGACCCATGGACGGTGAGTTACATGCTGCCCACATACATTCCTTCATAGATGTATCGCCAGAAAGCTCTCGTTTGAGGGCTTCGATGGCGCCAGGAATAGTCTGGCGTCGTGCGATGTCATCTCGGCGGATTTGGGTAGATGATTCTTGTTCGATGATCAAACCACCGTTTTGGGAGGCTTCGGTTTGTTGAGGACGACCGAAAGCAATCTGTGCTAGGGCCTGACCTAGCAAACGTAAAGATTGGTGGCGTATCCAGGGCGAGGAATCGGCCGATAATGTGAACATAAGCCAACGAAGAAGCTCCGGGCTGTGGGAAATATCCAGGTCGATCAAGCATTGGAAGGCTTGCATCCGGAGAAGGTCGTAGGTTCCCGCTCGCGTGTATGGAATGAAACGCATCAAATCCAGGTCCATCATCTTGGTTTGCATTAATTGCGCCTGGCATTGAAGAGCAGCGCGGGAGTAGAGGTTCTGGAAAGAGCTAGACCATTCGTCCATGCGTCGATATCGGTCAAACTCGGCGATAGCATCCTTGTCCAGTTGTTCCTCGGCCTGAGCCTCGAGGACACGTTCCATATCGAAATGGTCTAATTCCTCGTCCGTCCGCACCTCGCTCTTACCAAGCATCGCATGACAGAGGGACTTCATCAAGGAGGCAACATAGAAGTTATCCGAGTACTCATTGTTCGAGTTGTCATTGAACTTGAGTTTATCGAAAAGGAATCGCTTCACCCTTAATGGAGTTTTGCCACTATTGTCCCGGACTTTAGAGATTGCGTCAGGGATGACTTGCTGAAGGATGTAGGCCGCTCGGTCAGAGAAGTCATTCGATCGAGTCATGGGCGATCCCGGGAGACAGAAAAGCTCCTGGAACGCCTTCTCAAGATGATACAGTCCAACCCAATCAATCTCTTCCTTGGCATGTTTTACCAAGGCACGCGCAGCCGTAGTACGTATGCCATGGAAGTATCGACTATCCATGAGCGTTCGAACAAAGATCGTAGAAATCAGAGGGTGCTCTCGTTGAGCAGTCATGTATTGTAATGACTGATAATGTTAGCATAGTGACTCAACTTTTCAAGACAGCAGTATAAATTACCTCGAGTTGGGCCACAACATCTCGATCTTGCTGAAGCTGCGAGAGATACATGTACCCTGGCATACCGAGAGACAGTTTACAGATCCACTCGAAGTCTGCATCCATTCGTATCCACTCATAGGATTCCTGTCCCATTCGCTCCTCGTCCTCTTTCGTCCAATCAGCCAAACGCCAAGCCTGTGTCTCTTCTTCGGTTTGAAGCACATCCCCCAGGCAGTACAGCAGAACCTCTTCTTGAACTTCCGTATCGCCCGAGGCCACGGCTCTTTCTCTTTGTTTTTTGTTGCGTTTGAGCCTTTTGTACTTCGTGTTGTATGGAATGTCGAATTTCGTCACGCCCTCCTTGATCTCAACGATGTGCTCATAAGGAGTTCCATCTGCTTCGTGAATCCGAAGGGTCATTGACCCTGTGAAGACCGGCTGCACTGCGCCCGCGTAGACGTGCCGGACCTCTTCCTTCACGTCGCGCAAGAATGAATCCTTGTCGAGATCTCGAGGGGGTTGGGGTTCTGATTGGACTTGTCTGATCATCATTTCAACTACGAGCTTCTTCTTGTTGAATCGCTGGGTTGCTTGGAATCGTGGACATCCCGCCCCGTATACCCATTGTTGGAAGAATACGTCTAATTTCGCATGTCCCAGTCGCTCACAGGTTTTTTGGAACAGGGAGGATGTGACGGCTCCATTGGGTATATCACCCATGCGAGAGTTGAGGAAAAGTCGAGAAATAATGCGAGACATCGTGGCCTTACCACTCGCCTTGGTCAGTCGGCGATCGAGAATGAACAAGACCAAAGGCGCTTTCAATGCAACAAAGCGATATTCGGAGGGGTCAACCTTGAGAATGTTACCCATGTCGTATATAGAGGGGCGCTCGAAGTCTAGGTCGCAGACTTGATCAGACATCTGCTTCAATCTGAAACGGTATTCGTTGTTTCCGCAAAGCTTTCTCATGAACGTGTCTGTAATGTACCATGCCACACCCACCGTAACCCACGTATCCGAGGGTTCCGCAGGAATGATGTTGATTCCAGTCCACTGACAGGCCAGACCGTGCACCTGAGCCCGAGTAGAGTCATACATGGGGTCGATCATCTCGGCTGGGAAGAGCAGGTGGCTGCTGCATATTGACATACATGCAGTGGGAAGGCTATCGGTTGGTAAATCGTCGACGAAACAAATCTTGTAACTGCCGAATGGATAAGACCCGTACGACAAAGAAAAGAAGTCAATCGCCTGGGCCATGGGAAAACTGCTGTTTTGGACTTCATCGGCTCTACCCGGGAGGCAGAATGCGTGCAAAGGAATAGCATTTTGGCCAAGTTGCTCATCCTGGTCACTTTCACGAAAGTCGGCCAGGTTGACATACTCGAATGGACCAATGGCGAAGCCAATTTGCAAGGCTCCCAATGGTGAATATGACGCAAATGAAACTGTTTTGCGGGTGTGGTCTTTGGGATCGACAATGTCATCTGTCAGGTCGCCGGAGCACACCACTGACATATCAAGGCCCTCGTCGTCCGGAGAAAGTTGGCGGGTTGGCGCTTTTGGGCGGGATGGGGTCGCTGCACCGGCCGCATCTTGGGTCTTCCGGTCAAAAACATAACCAAGCGAGCTGGGACATGTGATAGAAACCTCCCAGGTACATCGCGAGGACATATCATCCACACATGGGAACAGGGGACAGCCGATACCAGACTCGAGTGAGTTAGTGGTGTAAGCATGAGGATACCGTCGATCACCATTTTCGACACCGACGAATTGTAATCCATCCCGAATATTGTCAATAACAAATTCGATGTTCACTGTCAAAGCCGTGAATCGTGGAAGGTTTGCCTCTGGCGCCCTGGTACTCGAAGGACCATCCACATTGTCCACAGTAGATTGTAGCGCGATTTGATCCTGTGCTTCGGCCGAAGATGGGTCTAGTTCATCGATGCGGACACCCTTTGGAATTGCGATGGGCAGGGTAGGTCTTGGGGGAGTTTGTAACAGGCTGTGAATCTTCGGTGTCAGTCGCTCGTGATAGTGTACACCGTAGAGTTGTAGCGACTCGTAGTGATCTGTGTATTTTGTTGTTGCAGGCTTGCCGTTAACGCTCAGCTGCTTAATCTCGCCTTGTCGAAAATTCAACCAGATTGTCCCGAGATCTCTGCGGCGAGGGTGAATTGTGATTTCCGTCCTTCCCTTGAGGCTTTTGGATGCTAGATCAATCTCAAGTTCGACTTTTTGATGTCCCACACTGAATCCCAGATCAAACTGGCGTGCCGCGGCACCAGCGGGCAGTTCGACAACACTCGGCATGATATTCTCGTCGAGGCCTGCGGAAATAATGTCCCAGAGCCTGTCCTCCAGTATCTTGAAGATTCCTCAGTGACGAGATGCGCGGGGAGCGCTTCGAAGACCATCCACCGTCATATCCAACCAGACTCAATATGTGATTGTAGTATTGAGGGCGGAAAAAAAATTCGAGGAGCACTTCGCGTGGCGCAGATCGAGCTCCAGATGACGATGAAATGCGAGATGGGCGATTACGCGATTATGGTGCACGGTGTATCGCACGGCGCTGGGGTGGATCGTAGGTTGAAGAAAGATTTAAGTGAGCCGCAATTAGGAAGATCGAGGGCAGATTAGCTGCAACAATGCGACTCAAGTCCGAACAATGCACTAGCAAATCCCGTGTGGTCTCAGCCAAGTTGAGCTTCCCTTGTTCGCGTTCCCGATGCGGAGCAAGGCACGTGATTTCAACCTGAAAATCCATCTTGAAACGCTTCCTACCTCTCCTTTTCTCCACGTATCCTTGAGCGCCGAGATTTGTGTTTAAAGGCATGATTTGATTCGCTGTGCATTTCTCCATTATACCCACTTGTTTGCCGACCGCGCTATGAACTGAGGTGCTGGTGTTTCCCCCGACTATACTACAACTCTGCGCGGTGACACGGCCCAATCTTCAAAAATGAGCGCGATATATCGCATGGTCCAAGGTTGGTGATATGAAGCCATTGACTGGCATATTTGTTCCTACTCACTTGCTAATTCGAACCTTCAACTCATACAGAGACCCAAGATTCCCTCTCCGACGAAGCCCTACTACCCCTTAAGTCCTACAAGTATTCGAGTGTCGATAAGTCGTTCATTTCTCGGTATATCTTGAAGCACTACGTATGACAGCCTTACCTTGCCCGATCGTTAACTCGGAATAAACAATTGACTCTTCCCCTAGTGGAATGCCTTCGTCGAACTTGTGCCGATGTGGATGGCCCCGAACATGGTGACCCTTCTTGGGTTCATGTGGATCGTGGCCAATATCTTCATCATTCAGATTTTCGTCCCAGATATGGTGGGACCTGTGAGTGTTCCTGTTCCTTACTGGGTGTTTTATCGGAAGTGGCGAGTTAATCGGAAATTTCAGGGTCCCTCTTGGATTTACTTCAGCTTTGCGCTTGGCTTGTGGATGTGAGTGACCGGCTACCCCTCCATCCACATGATGCTAACTCATACGAAATAGGTATTCGACCCTCGACAATGTGGATGGTAAACAGGCACGCCGAACCGGCACGTCTAGCGGACTGGGAGAACTTTTTGAGTTTGTACCGCCCTCCGAAAAGCCATGGATGGATCACTAACAAGGTACAGTCACGGTATCGACTCTTTGAACTGCACCCTGGCCAGTCTGCTTTCGACAGCCGCAATGGGCTATGGATCGTCGCAGCTTGGTGCTTGGACCGCACTCGTGCCTTGTCTGGCCATGTATTTCTCGACATGGGAGACGTTCCACACCCACACGCTCTACCTCGGCTACTTCAATGGCCCGACTGAGGGCCTCCTTATCATCTGTGGAATTATCATTTCCTCCGGAATATGGGGCCCTGCGATGTGGTCTAAACCCATCATTGGATTCCTTGATTTCCCCCAAATCTTCGGCAACAACTCCGTCAAGGACCTCTGGGTCCCATTTCTCATGGCTAGTTTCTTCCTCGCACATCTCCCCGGGTGTATTATGAATGTAGCTGCGGCGCGCAAGAAGCAGGGTCTGCCGTTCGCCCCGTTGCTTAAGGAGTTGGTGCCTATCCTCGCCTTCACTTTCTGCAACATCGCATGGCTGTTCTCGCCTTATTCGACTGTTCTTTCTGGGAACCACCTCATTTTGTTCTGCTGGATTATCGCATTCGTCTTCGGACGAATGACCACCATGATCATTTTGGCACATCTTCTGAGACAGCCCTTCCCCCTTTGGACAGTGATGCAGGCTCCCCTCATTGCTGGGGCGATCCTCATCAACCTGCCCATGATCGGGTTCCCGGTCATTGCCCCCTGGCTGGAACTCTTATATCTCTGGGTGTACCTGGTCTTCGCCCTGGTTATCTACATGCATTGGGCGGTCCTCGTCATCAACCGCATCACCACTTTCCTCGGCATCAACTGCCTTACTATTCGAAAGGATAAGGCCGCTGCAAGAGACAGAGCCTATCGCAACCTCGGTGAATCGTCCCACATCGATCAGTCTCGCGCTTCGACTGACACATCCAAGACACATTAACTTAGTATGCGCCACACTATCTTCTATGGACGAATTGACGATCGACACTAGTTCCCTGTTAGAGTGGCCAAAAGCGCCCTGGCCGGCGCATTGTTTAATTGTTCAACCTCATTGTAATTATGAACATGTCCATTCCTTCTACGTGTGTTAACATCTTGATCTGATGAGAGATATAACAAATCCCAGAGGGGTGGATTTTGATGAAATCCGGCATGGAAATTGTACCCTGCTATTCTGCACTTTTGTACTTACAAGATTATTAATATTTGTGAATAGATCAAAATGATTTAAATGAAACCCAGTTCAAGTTCATTAATCGAGAGAAATAATACAGGAAATTAGAAAAGGTACGCCCAAAGAAGAACAATCAACGCTGGCGAAAAGAGCAAAACAGAAAAAATTACAAAAACACCGCCAACAAAAAGTTCAAATGGGATTCTGCTCCCAAATTTTCATTTGTTTCCTCCAAGTCCAAGAGCGTCAGTCAGACCTCCCAGACCAAGTCCATTGATTATTTTATCCAATCCAAGACTGCCAAGCAGTCCATTCAACAATCCACCGAGACCAAGACCATCAAGCAGACGACCAACCAAGCCAAGCACACCAGTAAGCAACAAGCCAACGGCAGCGATGATCTGGAACAACGGCTCAGAGAGCAGACCCCAGAGGGGGTTCAGCGCTTTCTTGGCGTGAGGCATATCAGCAATACGTTTCTTGCCGTTGTCAATGGTCTTGACAACCGTCTCAGTGAGCTCCTTGATCAGGTCGGCAAGCTGATACTCCTCAGGAGTGGCATCGCGAGAAGCAGCGCGCGCCTTAGCGGTCGCGGCGATGCGTCCATCGGGGTCAAGAGCGCGGATGGCTCCGTTGCACTCTTGCAGAATGCGGCCGCCTTCTTCGAGGAGCGGCTTGACGGTTTGAACAAGCTTCTCCTCGTCAAGGTCCTCCTTCTTGGTATGGTCGGCTTTATCGCAGGCCTGCAAGTTATGTTAGTATATTGCTTTTGAGGTCTTCAATGTCGGGTTGGAACTTACCTCAGTGATCTGCTTACACACAGGCTTGACTCGGTCAAGAGTCTGGCTAAGGATAGAGATCATCTTCTCGGCGAGCTGTCGGTCGGACTCAGCCTTCGCCGCAGCCTCCTGTTCTTCGGCCGTGGGCCCCTCCTCGACCTCCTCCTCGGGCTCGGGGATGTTCTCAAGCAAGGTGCATTCGCCGATCTTATTGCCATCGTTGTCAATGACATAGCCGTTGTCATCAATACTCTTGCCGATCAGCGTGGCGAGGTTACCCGCAGTCAGCTTGCCAATAAGGTTGCCGTCCTCATCGCGGACTTCGCCCTCCTTATTGACCTTGCGACCAGACATGGGGTTGATATCTCGCTTCTTCTCCTCAGGCTCCCAACGCTCGGCCTTACCGATAGAGTTGCCGTTCTTATCGAGGACGTCACCCTCCTCGTCAACCTTACGGCCAAGGAGACGCTTGGCGTCGCCTTCAATTAGACGTCCGATGATCTTGTCACCGTCTTGCACAACTCCATCTTTGCCGACAATAGCGTTATCGAATCCAAAGAATGGACCTTCAGCCTTATCTTGCTCAGCGCCAGGGATAAGCCCAGCGCGTCCAACAACCTTACCATTGTCACCCCAGATTTGACCCTTGCCATCGACCTTACATCCAGCGAGGCGCTTATCACCTTCGAGGATACGTCCAACGACTGCACCAGTAGTAGGATCAACAACATTGCCAGACTTATTAACGACCTTGCCATCGAGAATAGAGAGGTCTTCTTCGGGAGCGGGCTCCTCCTCGGGGGGCTCGTAGGGCTCAGCACGGCCCTTGACATTTCCGTACTTATCGGTGATCTCTCCATCCTCGTCGACAGCACGACCACGAAGCTTCTTAGCCTCGCCTTCGACAAGCTTACCAACAATGGATCCCTCATCATCCTCGACGAATCCATCCTTGGTCACAAAGAGGCTGTCCATGCCAGCGAAGATACCCTCGGGCTTACTGTCGATCTCATCCTCGGGGATAAGCTCCACACGGCCAATGACCTTCTTTCCGTCGTAAATCTCACCCTCGTCAATCTTCTTACCGGCGAGCTCCTTGGGGTTACCCTCGACAACACGGGCAATCGGATAGCCGTCGGGTCCGATGACATAGCCTGCCTTGTTGCATGTGAGGCCATTGACAGCGGAAAAGTCAGGACCAGCCTCTTCCTCCTCCTCGGGCTCTTCCTCGGGTTCGAGGCGCTCAGCCCGTCCAAGGACGTTACCCTTGCGGTCGAGGATTTCGCCATCCTCGTCAACGCCACGGCCGCTCAGTTTCTTCGCATCGCCTTCGATCAGACGGCCGACGCGGGTCGAGTTCTCGTCGACCACAAAGCCGTCTTCACCGACAACGAGACCCTCTAGACCGGAGAAGGGGCCTTCGTCGCCATCGTGTTCCTCGATAGGGAGTGCCTTAGCTTGGCCGATCACATTGCCGCGGTTGTCCCAGAACTGGCCCTTGTCGTCGAGTGTCGAGCCGAGCTTAGCTAGTTTCTTGGGGTCACCTTCGGTCACTTGGCCAACGGGCTTGCCGGTTGCTTCGTCGATGATGTAGCCGAGCTTGTTGCAGACCTTGCCTTCGAGGGTCTCCAATCCGGGGATATTTTCCTCGACATCTTCGGCAGCATCCTCGGCGGTGTCCTGGGCATCTTCGGCGGCATCTTCGGCGGCATCTTTGGCGGCATCTTCGGCGCCTTCGACCTTGTCGTCGAGGGCATCGGTTGCATCTTCGGCGGCATCTTCGGCGGCATCTTCGGCGCCTTCGACCTTGTCGTCGGGGGCATCGGTAACACCTTCGGCGGTCTCTTCAGCGGCATCCTTGGCGTCTTCGGCGGTATCTTCGGCACCTTCAACCTTGTCTTCGGCGGTATCCTTGGCGTCGTCGACATTATCCTCGAGGTTAATCTTGCCATCTTCGGCGGTGTCCGTAGCATCGTCGACAGCGCCATCAACGGAATCAGTAGCATCTTCTGCGTCGGGGGCGGCATCTTCGGCGGTAGACTTAGCCTTGTCGACATTCCCTTCGGCATCGGAAACACCGTCTTCAACCTCATCAGCCGCGCCATCAACAGCGCTCTTAGCCTGATCGGCGGGGATATCGTCCTGAGCATCTTCGTACTGATCCTCAACATCTCCCTTAGCGCCATCGACCTTGTCAGTGGCATCACCAGTGGCCTCTTCGATGGCCTTCTTCTGATCCTCAACAGGAACCAAATCAACACGGCCAATGGGATCGCCATCTTCATCAACAATTTCACCGTCGTCGTTGAGGGTATACCCGATAAGATCTTCAGGGTCACCCTCCACAATACGGCCGACGATCTGACCAGCAGCGTTCTTGATAACACCGCCATCAGAAACAGGGAGGCCTTCAAGCTGAGCGATGTCCGTAACAACGTTCTCGAGATCAGCCTCTCCGACGTTCTCCTGGGCGTCATCGGCGGCGTTCTTAGCTTTGTCCGCGACCTCGTGCAAGATATCGACGCGACCAATCAAATCACCTTCCTCGTCAACAATCTCGCCGTCATCACCAACGGTTTGTCCGACGAGATCCTCTGGATCCCCCTCGACAACCTTGCCAATGGGGTTCCCATCCTGTCCTAGAATATTGCCGCCCTCGGCGACATCAAGACCCTTCAAAGCAGACAGGTCGAACGGCACGGGTAGGTTATCGGTAGCAGTCTTGGTGGCATCCTTGGCGCCACTTGTGACACTTTCAACACTCTTCTCGGCTGTCTCCTTCGTCTTGCCAGCGACATCCTTAGCCTTGCCGGCCAAGCTGGAGCCGCCGCGGCTGAGTGGGGCTGCGGAGCCGGAGACAGAAGGAGCCTGGGATGCGGCGTCGTCGGGTGGGGAGACGGGGCGGCGCTGCTCGGTGCGTCTCTTTGACTTCGGGGAGGGTGTCTCTGGGATAGACTGCTCGTCGACGTCGTCTTCAATTGGTTCGGGGGCTTTCTGGGAGAGTTTGCGGGGTGTGGCGGTCTTCTTTGTGACCTTGGGGCTTGCGGTGACAGTGCTGGGCTTGCTGGCTGCGCTGGAGCCGGAGGCTTTGCGGGCTTTGGCGGGGGTTCCGGCCTTGGAGCCCAGCTTTGGGGGTGCTTTGTTCACGGCGGGGGAAGACATGCTTGTTTCGGGTTTGGATATTTTGGTTTCAGATGATTTGTTATACAGAAATCAAAATCCAGTCGGATAATTGCAAATTGGAATGCAGTTGTGTCCGCTAAAGGCGTGGGTATACTTCGTAAAGGCGTATGTGAAATATAATGTACAAATCCCGGGAACAGGTATAGTTCGGGAGTATAATAGTTATGTTGTTGTTTCTAGATGAGAGAAATAGAATAGGAATGAATAATGAATAGAATAAACCCTGGTACGATTACTGGTGTTTATAAGAAGAGGTCAGTGATTCTGATATCATCGCAAAAGTCCATCATAGCTGTCTACCTAGAGACTGTAACCAGGCAGGACACATGCAGAGCTTACTACGTCATGGACCATTGATATCATAACGCCTTTTCCTATAATCATTTCTTGAAATCCCAGTTCGGGGGATCGGCATAGAGCTAATCTACACGATGCTCGGTTAGGGCGTGATACAGTAGGCGCCGTTAGCATAGCATCATCGGCATCATAAAGCGGGGCAATTAGACGTGCCAAGCAGAGATTTGTCTGGGAATTGGTCGATCGATGCGATACTTCCAGGGTAGGCTCACGAATCAGAGGCCCGGGACTGTGATATTGAGGGGAATGTGGCTTAATCTGAGTTAAAACGAGGGTGGAGGTGGAGCTCCGTGCTACTCCAGCATGGAAGCATATACGTCTGATTCGTTGCATGAATGACTACAATATCGAATCCATCCATACCATGTTCCTGGCCAGGTACGTCAAGTCCCAAGGTTCTAGATTATCTGGACAGTAAAATATGCCCAAAGCAACATGATTGGTCAAGTAGCAGTGCATATCCATGGATATTCCCCGAAGCCACGCTATGCCAGATGTGGGCGAACAAATCACAAAGTTCTATCAGGAAGGCCACATGTGCATATGTGAAAGTCGCCTCCACTGCCTGTCACTGTTCTTGTTTCAGGGAAAAATCAAAAAGGTCACCAGCTGCACTTCGAATCGCATTACATCAGAAGTCATATGAGAACCCTTGAACAGTGCAACTATCCATAACTCGTTTCTCCACGCGGGCAGTTAGTACAATATAGGAATCATTTACAATAAGCATATTTTCAATGACGATGCTCAAATATATTTGCATTCGCCATATTATTCGCAAGTCGTAGATTCAGCCCTAAACAAGAGAAATCCCAAGTAAAACCGGATAATGGTCGGGGTAGGTCCCTGTCGGAGGTATGAGGTATGATATCATTTCAATCTATTGGGTGGAGAGTTCAGCCACACAAGTCATTGGCTGATATCATCGTGCAAATTCAAGAAATATTGTTTCAAAGATCCATGGTATTCTCTAAATGGTAGGCTTGATATCTTGTAGTTGCAATATACTATACTATATTATAACTCGTGCAACGGCTACTCCGTCTGTACATGAATTCTCCGGTTATCAACTACCGAAATCAAGATTTGCCTCCACACCTCTTGGCGTCTGTGCATTTTTCTTTTTTTGGATCGATCGACTCTACGGAGTACATTGAATGACATTGTGCTAATATACCAGACGATAGCAAGGTTCTGGATATAAATTGCAAGATACAAGATGTTCTCATCCAAATCTGATACCCTATTCTTATTTTGTATTCTAGAGTCTAGACCAACCCTCCATAATATAAAGAATGCTTGTATTTGCTCATCCAATCTCAAGATCACTCTATACTTGACTTCCGATCGAGATCGATCGGTGTCTCTTCCCGCTGGTACATCCTGGGCAAGACTTTAGTGTTCGCCACCGACTATTGCCCGAAATGGATAGGATAAACAGAATGCATGGTACTCTAGCTACAACAACGTATGTTCAGAAGTTAAAATAAATTGATAGTTGCTCATCATGGACGCTTTATTTTGTACAACCAAAAATAAACTCGTAGCATTACCTTGGAAGGTAACTATGGCTGTGCTACTAGTTAGTTATGGCTGTGCTGATAAATTATGTAATCAGGGTCTGTGGCGGGCCATTTTATAACTAGTTCGTGGTTCCTCCTGAGAATGCATTAGAAAAACCAGGATCCCCGCCTCAGGGCTCAGATCAATCACTGAAGAAGAAGCTTCCAAGATTATCCGCAGAAAGACCACCGTACCCTCGCAGTCCGCAGTTTCATTGACTTCTTCGGGAAACTGCCTCGATCCAGCTCGATATTGCTACATACGCAGTCTACACAGATGAATACAGTCGTCACTCAAGGCTAGAAGGCTTCACCACTACATCTCCGCGGAATATACTCCGTATCCGCGAGGTATTCGTGTCTCTTGGCGGCTCCACTCCGGCCCGAGCTCCGCTAGCTAAACAGCGAATCTAAAGTCGAACGTTTTCTTTGACGCACTTCAGACTCCATATGGATCGCAGAATTATGTGCGATATAGTTGACTATTTACGTTGGCGATGACATACGAGGTTTGCTTTTTGATACTAGAGAAGGGAGCGACAGAAGTATGTACGACAATATATATTAGACTTGTGAATTGTTGAAATAAAAGATGAGTAGAACTGAAATCTCCAACAAGAAATGCAAAGTCTTCTATGTTCCTTGTAAAGCTTTGAGGCTTGACATAGATCAATGAGAAAGAAATAACAGGCAGTTCATAGAGACATTCTTAAATCCTTCAGCTAACAGACGAGGAGCAACGTCGAGATATCCTGGATCGCGCTAGATGTGGCAATTATTTCCGTAACCATTGTATACGAGCGTTATTTTAAGTTGGAGAAGCTGCTTTAATTTCAGCCACTAGGCCCTAATTGAGGCCGTTATCCAAGGCGCTTGAGACCCACTGCTTGATAGACGCGGTCAGCTCCGGTATATTAAACGCATTTGATTGTTCGAGCTAGTATAGCTTCCTCGTATAGAATTAGGCTAAGCATCGTTAGCGTCGCCTAATCTCCACCATTTTAGGTTCCACCAGGGACCAATGTCACCCTGCCCAGGTACTTGGCTATTTCAAGCTTAGCCCTTGTAGTGTCGAGATCGTTTGAAACTGCCACACTTACTCCTTTCGTTTTTTGTTTTCTTTCTCATGTAAGGTTATTTGTTGTCATCCGAATTACATATTCTCACCTTTCCTTGTAATGTTTGAAAAGCGGCGAGGACATGATTCACAAGTGGTTCCTCTGGCTCACCTGCCTGGCCGGGGGTGGAGTCGAGGCATTGTCACTCCACCAGCGGGACAAACCAGCAATTGTCAAGATCCCAGTTCAGCGCGTAGAGAACGTTGCCACCCGGCTTCAGAAACGAATATCTACAGTCTCGGCACCATTTGAAGTTCAGGTATGGCTTCCTTGCTGGAGTCTCTACATAGAATGACTGACCCCCTTTATAGGAGGAACCAGAATTTGCAAGATTCTTTAGGAGATCCAAGTTCGATTGGATACAAGTAGCGGGTATCTCGCGATAACCGCGTCCAACTCAAACTATTGTGAATCGACAAACGAAGAAGCATACTTCAACATCAGTAGCTTCTCAACGTATCAGGTGCTCGATCACGATTTCAATGCGACATATTATCAGGACCATATTCTGACGGGAGACTTCGCACACGAGAAAGTGGCGATCAATGGAGCCATTATACCCGCCATGGAACTAGGTGTCAACTTTGGAATCGATGGTGACAATGTTCTTGGCCTAGAAAACCTTGTGGGCCGAGAATCAGATGCCCCTGCGAGGATCCTCCAGGCTTTGATGAAAACCGGTGACATCAAATCAGCCGCGTACAGTCTGTGGATGGATGACTCTATTGGAACCATAGGAAGCATTCCCTTTGGTGGTGTCAACACGGCAAAGTACGTCGGAGAACATGCATACCATGTCTATTCCAGCTATCAACGGCGTCCACCATCTCCCCGTAGCCCTGGTGACAGGGATTGCAATTCAAGCCGGCGGTGCCTCCAAGAACACGACATCCGATTTACCTTTCTACGTGGCTCTGGACTCGGCGGTGTCATGGACATATCTCCCAGATGGGGTTATCGAACAGATCTATAAAGACTTGGGTGCTTAGTATTATGGCGATGTCGGGAGACTCAACTGCACCGTGGGACAAAAAGGCTATAATGTGACATTTACATTCACCGATTTCGATATTAGCATCCCAGTGAGTGATTTCATCCTGGGGGGTGATGGCGAGGTATGCATTTTCAGCATTGTACCCAGTGGCGGACAAACCGCAGTGCTAGGTGCTACGTTTTTGCAGAGCATCTATGTGGTCTATGATTTGTCCAACAACGAGATATCCATAGCGCCGACAAACTTCAGTTCGGGTGAAGACAACATCTTGGCAATCGGCAGTGGGTCGAGTGCGATCTCTGGGGGCGGTGTCTGTGTCGGTCACTGCATGTGCCATAGTCCCAACCACTGTCACCGAACCAAATCCGATCAGATTTTTTCCTTCTACCTCCGTTTCAAGTGCCCAGAGTGCCACTTCGACTAGCAAGGGCTGGGCAATAGCTCCGACTGGAAGTCCCAACAGAGTTATGGCTGGTCTTATTGGTGCAGGGCTCCTAATCGTGCTATAATATTATCCGAGAAGGGTGAATCTGTCCCAGTCAGTGATTCAATTCAGGGTGATTGCGAGTGGCCAGATATTCAGCCTTGTACCCGCAATGCTAGGTGATGTGGTTTTTGTAATATACGTGAGACATTAAATGTGAGGGTAGGTGGTAAGATAGCAGGACGCTTCTACATTGTCAGACTCTGTTATGAATGATTTAAATTCATCTCAGTCAGGGGCCGAGGTCTTATCAGCTTCCTCTGCCACTTTCTTGGTCTCTAATGCGCCTCAAAATATAATGTTCTGGGGTCAGCTTGAGCCGCTTATCCGATGTCAGTGCTCTACTTAATAAGAGAATAGAAAAGTACACATATCAAGGTCATGTGAGCGCACCGGGTCTAGACAGCGAGCCGGGTAATCACTGAGTAATCAACTAGCCCGATGAATAAGAGAGTCTCTAGTATCCTATAGAGAAGATCGCATGATTTGTATGAGTTAGGTAAACCAACGACCAAGTACTATAGTACAGGAGTTGGGAGTAATGAGTGCAGGATCGGTCCTCATAGGGCCGTACATGATCACATGACAGATTTCTGGGATCTCACTAGGATAGCCCGTGAATATATCAATTCGCAGGTAGAATGTATCAAGGTGAAATCTAGCAGCGAGGTGGGTCAAAATCAAACCCGCTCTTGTGGAAGAGCCCAATCTTCCGTATGGGGCTCACGCCGCCGAGCGTGAGCTTTCTTCCGCTGCCGTCTCTCTGGACTGAGTTTCGCCATTGGAATTGCAGAACATGGCCAGGAAGGTATCTCTATCAAGATCTCCATTGACAAGCCTACTTTTGTTTTTGACGGACCCACCGTGTAAATGATGCTCTCTGGTGGAAGACGAATCGTAAGCGCGGGCAACGTCTCCATTAAAGACCTGAGCAGAGTGATCGATGTCGGTGTTTGTATAACAGTGCTTGATATGGCTGGGAGATTGGATATTGTCGGTACCATCGAAAGAGGTGCTGTTACTTTGGCGATCTAGGGGTGGCGAGATATGATTAGCAAGGGATGAGATGGTTAAGTGAGCGGACAGAGACACCTTGATCATGACCCGGTGGATGACCTCTGACGAACCCCATGGAGCGAACTTGCTCATCCGAAAAGGAAAAGGAGCGCGTCTCAAGGGAACGGTCACGATCCTGAGTGTAGGTGGCGAGACCCCACTCACTATGACCTAGTGGAAGCTCTAGGGCCGAGTGAGAGGCTCCATGGGCATTCACCGAAGGATGAGGGGCCGATAGGTATGCTTCCATTTCCCGACTTGAGGGACCGGATGCTTGAGTTGGGCAGATCGGCATAGCTTATAGTAGCATGAGCGACTAAGGGTAGTAGAAGAGGAAGACCGTGGGAAAACTAAAGTGGGCGCGACAAGAGCCGGGGCAGATGGCTCTTAAAGAGCGTCCATGACAGGGGGTAACAATGCAGTACGCAGATATGCCGATAACGATCTAGTCGAATGCAGGATGATCAGATCACAAGTGGCGGCAGGTGCGGATGGTAATGAGGGTCTGATCGCCCAGGCGATTGGGCGAACCAAGCATAGGTATTAAACGACGGGGCGGTGAACTCAATCTGAGAGGCAATCGTTACGGGGCTTGACATTAGTACCGGACTGTATAGATATCATAGCAGATGAGAAGATTGACAGGGGAAAGATTTACCCAGTAAAGCAGACAGGAAATTTACAAGGACAGATATATCTCGAGATTCTGCTGTCGGTCGCGACTTTCTTGGGGAGTACTGTACATACGAGACACTCTCCTCCCAGCAACCAAAGAATAAAGCGCCTGGGAAAAAGAATAGCGGACAGCCAAACACAGCAAGCCACTGCTGCAATTGAACAGCCTGGATGCATTAGCCCGCCGTATTCGCCTACGCGCCGAATCATTGATCGTAGGATTGTCTAGCCTCCAAATCACTTCGCATTAGCGGCTCTTCGATCCCATGGAACGCAGTGAACGCTAGTTCGCCTTGCGCCCTCCGTTTTCCGGAGCTATACAGTAAGCCCGGAGCGATCAAGAGAGTGCCTGAGAACCATGTTGTGGATCCTGGGGTCGGATATGACTTCCGGAGGCGGGATCTGGAATGGGCGGTTAATATTCGAAATCGGTCACTAATAATGCGTATATTTGACCAAGCCGTCTCCTGAGCGCTCAAATCCGAGAAACCCGCAAAGACGGCCAAATTCAGGGGCCACGTATTGGTCATATTTTAGTCAATTTAGTTATATTGTTATATTCCTTATATTAATAGCCCATTTTAGGGCCCACTTTTCATTTTGTAAATCAGACCCCACGTTCAGTTCCTAGCATCATACCCGGCCCTAGGATCAGATCCATGGCATGGTCCCAAGGCGCACTATTAGTCGCTAGTCGCTCTTAAACTACGACCGTGTATATTCATAAGGACGTAACAACGACAGCCCTTTCAAAAAGGGCATAGCCGGCACACCGAGGTTCGTTCTCCGGTTCGAGTTTGATAATTTCGGGTAGAGGCTGAGGAGCTATAGGTGAAGTTACGATACGAGAATATCGGTGAGGTATTAAAAATTTATGATATCCAGGGAATTTAGAGACAATCGATCGAAATATACTATTCGGTATAACAAATTTTATTCTATTACTTTATATCATCTAGAGCAGGACCAATTGTATTAATTACTTTAGGCTGCCCTATCACAATAGCATGGCGCAGAACCTAGATTAACGCTAAAAGATTGAGCGAGAAAGGCCTAAGGACTGATACTATGAGGCATAGTAGAGAGCTGTCTCGGGGCCGTCTTCGGGATGAAAAGAGGGGTTATCAGGTCTCTCTTGGTTCTCAGCGGCTTTTGATAGGCCCGAGAGACAGATACATAGGACTTTTGTCATGCGCAGTGACGCGAAGTTAGGTACTCTCTTTGTCATTGGCTACTAATATAGTTATAGTTTTGCGGCTGTCTACGGGAAGCACATAGGAACACGGGCCAGAGCGGACGGCGATTCCGCCTTCTCGCCCGGTCTATGGCGCACTTAACTTTTTTTTCATCTACTACCTATTTCAGCTTGGGCTCCATATAATTTTTCCAGGCTATTCCAGGTACTTACAACCATAGTCGTCCGCTTAGACTTAAGCAACATGGGATTCGGTTCTAGTAGGGTGTGTGACCACCGACGCATTTATATTCAATCATAAGCTTGATTCTCCAACGCTTCGATGCATTCCCTCGGGTGCCTATTTGTATATGCTACGAGAACGAGTGTTCCAGGGGGCAGCAGTCCAATCATATTAAATTGTAGCTTAGCTGGAAGGATCAGTGCGGCAGTCGCGCGACTTGGGTGAGAATCCCAAGGTGAGAATATCTTTACTATGTAACTTTAGCTCTCGGGGTTCCATGGCCAATCATAAACTCGAATTAAACGCCTTCCATCCCAAACATGGAATTGTTACCACCATGCTGTACTCAGATTACATCAGGCCTTTTTGATGAAAGGTTTAGAATATCTCCTATTAGCACAAATATAGTTGTAGTTGAGTCCAGACATATGTGATGAGTATGAAACTGTAAGACGGTCTGGATAAACCAAAGCCAAATAAACCTAATCAATCAAGTGGTTCCCCGGCGGGCCGTGTCTTATGACCCACTTTCCAACGCATTTTCATTAGCTAATATAGCATGTCCATAACTAACTAACTAGTTAGACCTCGTTCTGACCGATCACAGCATTTTAGTAGGCTGTGAGTATTGAGCCTTGGCTAAGCCTTGCTTTGATAGGAAATTTTTGGACGAATAATAGTTGCTCTTCATGTCGGTCTTGATATTTCGAATATCTGGCAGAAGGGGCTATTTTATGAGCCATTCGTTTGCGCCGAGGTAATCAAGAGCAGTACTCGGATTTTTCCCGCTAATATTTTCTATCTTGCATCGACTTCATTTTATTGCGAGATATTTTGATCATGATCCATTCTCTCTCCAGCCACAGAACTCCGAAAATCAGCCAATATGAGTACCGAGATGGACGAACTTAGCAAATCTTTCGGTGATCTTTCGCTAGTACAAACACTGGAAATGCTTGTGGAGAGGACAATCAAACCTGCCCTTGCGGTGCAAAAAGAAATCGAACGGATTCTTCCAACCGATCCTTATCTTGCCGGGCCGAGAAGCTTCGCGAAAAATATAACTTATCGAAAATGGGCTTACAAAATTTTCAAAAACTGCTCTGCGGGGTTCGCACATTCCCCTGGATCTTGCTTCAAAATCCAATACATGACCATTTGGAATACAAGGAGATGGTGGCAAAAACCAAAACTCTACTCTGGCTCGAAGTACAGTTGCAAAGGCTTGAAATAAAGCTTGAAGACATCATCATCGTGGACTTATTTCCAATGTTGACCGTTAAATGGGTGAAAAGTCACCCCGATGAGCGCAAAAAAGCAATTGATGAAATTTTTGCGCTCACACTTGATTTTATTTACACGTTCAAGCCGCCGGTTATCCTTTCGTGCCAATGTGTTAATTTCCAGGGGGCAAATGTCTGGCCGTCACTGAAGCATGAGGCGGCTGAAAAGCTACGATCATCGATACGAGGTGCCGAAAACAAACGAGTATCAGAGTTCTCACACAAAGAACATGTTACCCATATTGTACATGGCTTCCACCCTTCTGCAATGCGCCGTATGCCCCGCACGATACCTGGCCGAGCGACAAGGCTCGAGCGAGAAGTCTTGCTGGGTCGGATAATCTCTTCTTTATTCCAACCGTACTCAGTATGGCGAAATAATTACATGCTCGGGAACCGCCAGAGTATTAAGAAACGGGCTATCAACGTACACCTGCGCCAAATGAAGAATGAACTTGACCAGATCCATGAAGAGGGACTTGCTATGGGCATATCCCAGGAGCCAGACATCTCCCCCACACTTGCTGAGTGGAAAGACATCGATAATGCGTTGGATGAGATGTCGAATCAACTGTCACTCACCAAAATCTATGTATTTATGACTTCTGAGAGCGCTATCATCTAGCCAACCGGACTGATCCAGCACATAGTAATGAATGTGCTGCTTCTCAGATGAACGTGCGAAGAACATTGGATTTTCTTTTATTTTCTTTGCTATTAAAAATATATTTTTTAAAAAGAAGATATAGAAAGTACTCTAAGAGTATATTACATATACTATATTATATAGCTTTATATATAAATTTCAAAATGAGAAAGAAGATAAGGATAATACTATCTACTACTATAAGCTAATATCTATAATACCAGAAAAATATAACTATTGTAATGGGGAAACTGCGCCACCATTGCATATGCGCTACTGTCGAAGGAATGGCATATTTATTCCCTGATTCCTATCCATCGGCTCCTTCGCCGGTCCTTGATATGATCCTTGTTTTATTATTTGCCATTGTCTATTGATACATTCGAGAATATTAGAGGGCTAACAGTGGATATATTGACACTGATAGAGTAGATTGCGTAAAAGACTAAGCAAAAAGCTATGGATTTCAAAAGACGACAGAGGAAAGGGGATGGCAGAGCCATGATGATATGAATACAGGCCAGCAATAGTCAAAACTAAATGCATATGGCGAGAAGTCAGCAAATGCTGTTAGAGGAGTACAGCGGAGTTATCAGCATACTCTGACAGAAAAAGCAAAGAACTATCAAGGAAGATGCAGAGAAACGGAGTGATTCAGCCTGAGCTTCATCGACTCGACGACATCTGGCATATTCAAAGCTACTCCGATGCGGTTTCCCTCGTGGATCACATCAGCAAATAGTATTCCTGCAACATCTCTGTCGGCAGAGATCACGAAGCTGCCAGAATCGCCATCCTCCAGGAAATCGCCATCCACACGAGTGATAACATATTCTTCGGTGATATGGGTTGCCATTGATATTTCAGCGCCATCGATTTCATATCGTCGCCCTTTCCACTGACAGACGCTTTTCGCACCATTACAGATGCCCCCAGTCACCTCCGTGGTACGACCTTTCTTGAAGTAGTACTCATCAGTCTGTAGTTCACCAAACTGTGTGATAGAGCTGTTAGGCCGGGGAAGAAAGGTTGCAGATCCACCAGATAGGAGATTAGTCGACGTGGGCCTCTGCTTCTGCGGGATGTCAGGTACTATGTTCGGGCGGAAGTACCGTTGCTGGGCTTCGGTTGTAAGCTCGACGAATGCCCAATCAAGGAACCGTTTGCCATGGACCAATAGTCCTGATGCAAATCTGACTTTGCCGAGAACGTATGGCATAGACTTCACAACATTTTGTGTCTGGATCAGACTAGCGTCGGCGACGTCGAGGTCCTGGAGCCGCTGCCGAGAGGCTTCTCTGGGTTCTTCTCCGGCGAGAAGCCGCAGCTCAATGGTCTCTTCGATCTGAGCCTTCTGGGATGCGAGGCTTTCTCTGTGGTGCTGAATATCCGCGAGTGTACGGTCTCGGTCCATCTGGGCGATAGACTCGATGATGGTTGCATTTTGGTCGTCAGGGGGGAAATTGGCGGAAATTCCAGTGCGATCAACCTCATCGCGGAAGGGAGTGTGTGCTGTTGGTCTCACAACATGGTAGTTAGTTAGAAACCCAAAATGGGCCCGGTCGTCATATCTTAGTTCAACAAAACCGCCCAGAGTTCCAACATTCTGATCACCGCTGATTCCAATTGAATCACCCATCGCCACCAAATCTCTGTCATCAAACCGATCTCTGAATGAGATGGAAGGATCATGTTTCAGGAGATTAAGGGTTCCCGGCAGAAACTCCACGTCAACAAGCAGAGCTGACACCTTCAATGAAAGTTGTCCGATGATCCGGGCCCGGATTTCGTACCAGTTGGCCATGAGTAGTGGCTGGACGAAAATCACAATTCCAGGTCGCGCCGAGCGAATGTCAGGGCCACCGACGTTGAACGGGCAAATCATTTGCCAGTTCTCCCCCACTGCAGAACTCATCGTTTCCACAATACTGTGCTTGAGCGTGTGAAAGGCGGAAACCACTGCACTTGTTGAGGCAATGGGATACAGATGAGGTGGAGAGAAGTGGTCTCCGTTGAGAACCTCGACGTGCACATTCGTAAGGGAATTCTTATGAAGCAGCTTGACAAGGCTGTCTTTGATAGGCCCTAAGCGGATGAAGGTTGACCCATCACCCGACACCGTAACGCGCAGCAAAAAGAAATAGCTGCCTGTAACTCGTGCTTTCAGGGTGTGGTGGAAAGATTCTGTGGGTATCCGGTGTTGACTGAGGATTGCGTCGATCTCAGGCCGAAGATGTCGTGTTGGATTTTCTTCTGCAGTGAGAAATTCGGTCTTCATTTCCGAGTTGTCATGTCCGTGGAATGTGTTGCTCCGAAAGGGGTCTGTGCGATAAAGGAACTCCTCCAGCCTCATTTCACCTTCATTGTCCTCTGACTCCCTCAGAAGCCGACGCCTCTTCCGCGGGCTTAGCGGGCCTGAAGAGGCGGGACTTGGAAACTCGCGGGGCTTGTAAGTGGACATTCTGATCTGAAAGAAAACAAATGGATGAACTGAATATTTCTGCTGATGAAGTTGGGAGAGGAAAAAAAGAGAAAAGAGAAAAGAGTTGAGTGGGCTTCCAAGGTGAATTCTAGCTTTTCGGACCGCTCCTCAGTAGGGCGTAGGCATGCGTCCACAATACCGCCAGATGACATGTAGACATGTGAGCTGTTTACCCGTTCAGATGTCGGCAACCTCCCGACATTGATTATCGTACCTTGCCGTCTCAAATTTCAATGACTTCTGAAATCCGCCGAGGACGAGTTGCCAAGTAAGGCAAAAGTCAGCACGGACGATTGCATGCAGACCATAACACCAAACCAAAATAGAATCCACGCCTTAGGGTCCTTAATAGTCTCTTTTAATTAGACCACCGAGAAAGATTTTTGTCACCACCGTCCCGATCCTGCGCTATGCGTAGAGATAGCACCTGTCTCGGGCCCATTCGGCATCAGAAAAAAAGATAATGCCACCCCGGCTGCAAGAGTTATCCCACCATGAATAATGAATAATACGTGCCAGAGGGCTATCGTGAGTGATGTGTTCTTGCTAATCCCGTATATCAGACAACAGCCTAGTACTCGAGCCAGTCCATTTATTGAAACCTATAACGCGGTTTGGGCATTATTTTCTTGCTTGCGGTACTATATACTCGTTATTGTCATAAATGCTGGGGAGATAGTACCTTCGCTGGGCCCGAGAAGAAAACATACAGCAGCGAATCCGCCAAAGGTTTG
Source organism: Penicillium roqueforti (assembly GCF_015533775.1). NCBI lineage: Eukaryota > Fungi > Ascomycota > Eurotiomycetes > Eurotiales > Aspergillaceae > Penicillium > Penicillium roqueforti. Next base: position 90,157 of record NW_024067615.1, read on the forward strand.
AGGTGCAGCCAGACATATGTAGATGATGCCCTAGACAATTCTGTGCAAGTAAACGCTGTCAGCATATGAAATGATATGACACGAAGGCCGGATGAAAACTCACACGGTGGTACCGACGAATTTGTTTGATAGAAGTCGACTCATTAGATAAATAAAGGGGTACTCAGAAACCAGTTGCCCAACGTAGAAAATGGAGCTTGACCATGAGTATTGCGAGCTGGTCATGTTGAGATCTTCGATCAAGCCGAAGATGCCAGTATAACTCAGACTCTACTTGTTAAGATATTGGAGGAAAAAGATGAAGCATATCTATGTTTGCCTATTAGCTAGTGTATGGCTGGAATGAAGGACGAGAACCAATTACCAAAGGCAGAATGACTGTGTTAATCTTGCGTAAAACGGGTTTCTCTTCCTCGGCAGTGTAGGAGCCCCGGAGCTCGACCAATTCACCGGTCATTCGATCGGACTCCTTATTTGCGATATCCTTGCTGAAATTGTCTATTGGGATAAATACCTGACAAAGGCGGTTCAGTGCAGTGATTTCAGGTCGATTGGAGACCAACCATTCACTAAATATATACAAAGGGATGTTTTATATCAGAGACAATCCCCAGATTTCCCCTTAGCTATAAAAGAGGATCCTTATCTCCAATCAATTCGGTAAAAGATCACCGTGTGGAGTTGGTCGTCAGTCCCATAAAGACGGCAATCTGCCTGTCAACTTGCCGATGTAGTTAGATCCGATGATCCCCGCAATGCTCAATCATGTCACCTCTTTTAGGAATATTTAATCTCTTGATCTCTTGAATGAACAGTATATCGCAATATCTCATATCGCATCAATTCATCATGGCACAGAACCTCCCCAGCTCCGATATCAAACCGTGGACCCGCCCGGCACCCAAGGGATACAAATTCACCAATGCCCATATTGTTGATGTCGCGTCAGGCACAATCATAGAAAACCAGACACTTATCGCCACGGATGGGAAAATTACCTATCTAGGCCAAGAATCATCCGCACCAACAGAACTCGAGACCGTGGATTGTCAAGGCAAATATCTTAGTCTAGGCCTGTTCGATGTATATATCCATTTATATGCAATCTTAGGTTTCAGTGACTTATCTAAAGCCTTCGAAAATCTAAATAACTAGTTATAGGCACCCACGCTAAACAATGCCCATAGACCCAGGGCGGGTATGCCCGGCTTACGTAAGGCCCATGGGCACTGCCCACCGTACCGCCCGTGGGCGATGTCGCAGTCTAAATACTTCACTTCTCCTGTAGTTCTAGTTTGCTTGATAGAGCTTGGTTATACAAGTATATAATATTAATTATTAATAGTCGGAAGTAATAGGAGTTATATAAGGTATAAACCGATTTTTAAGAAGCAATTGCAAATATTGCTAGTATATTAAAGCAAAGATAAATATGTAGCATATTATAGTAAACTAATATAGGCCTCTCAGTATATTCATGAGCAATCATATCCATATTAATTAAAGGAAAAAAATAGCAGCTTTATTGCTGTTTACACAGAACTTATAGTCATTCATTCTATTAAGTTCCCCAATTTTTTCTACTGTGTGATACTTCGTACCATTCGGTGCCATAAGTATCGGTCCTGCATGCTGTTCATGAACAAATGTTTAAGCAGCAATATAGTAGATGTTTATGGCACGAATTTAGCCGACAGTGTAGCTAGTAGAGTCCAGCATGCTCACTCCTTGAGAACAAGGGACTAGGTTGAAAATGGTATAGCTTATGTTCAAATCAGCTCGCTAGTCATCGTTTTCTGCATTTGATCGAACAAAAAATCCAAGAGAGTAGGTGTTTCAGAACGAATGCTACGATCCAATAACAGTCAACTGCCGCTGAGCTGTGAAAGTCTGTGCGGTGGTCGAGCGACGGCGGGTGATCCCCACTCAGGTTATCACCCTGTCTATAGCGCACTCACCCTTGTCACCCCCGGTCGCGCGACTATAAAGCGGCAGTCACCTGTTTCTCACCCAGGCGGCACCCACCCGACTTTTGACCGCACATAAGCCACACGCCGGTGAGTTAGTAGTTGGGTGGGTGATTACCAGCGAATCCTCACTGTTGTATGTTTTTGTTTTTGTTTGTTTAGTATAGCAATAAATAGTATGTTCATCTTAGGCCCCATTGTGGAAGTCTATAATAACCTTCTGGAAATGAAGCTTAACGAGAC
>NW_024067616.1:0-91823 GCF_015533775.1 Penicillium roqueforti
TGTACTTACAAAAGATGGTATTGAGCGGTGTCAAAGGCGGTCTAAAACTGGTAAGAGCTAGTCCCAATTAGGCGATAAAACCATTAAAATCAGGCATCCGACTGTTGGCCGCTATACACCTTCGTAATCAGTGATTATGATGGGACTTTGGGCGACCGGGGAAAGCAATGCGCGACAGACTGCAAAAGACCTCCATCACAAACTCACATCCTCAATCTATGAACAAAGAGTCAGTTATATATTCTTACCTTTACCTTTCCTCTGTTTTTCTCATATTGATATAGAGTGCGATAGGAAAAATGGGATATATCAAATCACTATCACGAGTCACAATTGCAGCAAGATGAAACGCCCTCGTCCGAGCCCAGTCCCTGGCCAATGGCAACATATCAAGGAATATTGTTGCATCTCATTTTTTCTCTTCTTCTCTACCATGACCATTTAGACCTGCGATTAACGCACGCTCTGCCTGAAATACCCTCTCAGCTTCTCGTCGCTCTTGTGCGCACCTGTCTAAAGCGGAAAATGTTCTTCTATCCTCGATATTAACTCAGTTCAAGCCTGGAGTTGATCCCGACGTATTTATATGGCTCGGTATTGAAGAGGTCAAACGATTTTGTTTGTCGTTGTACAGAGTGTGCCGGCAGTCCCGAATCCATGACCCCAAGCTCCTAGAAGACGCGCCCAGTTTCAGCCCTGGGAAAAGTCTTCTGTCTCTGACAGATCTGCAATTTGCATTGCCAGATAAAGGTGAGTTCTGGCATGCCACTTCGGACTTGGCTGCGCGACTCGCGGAAAACCCAGCCGCGTATAGCAATGAGAACATTGAAGAGAACTGGATTTCTCAAACTGCGCCGCTTTTGCAGCCTTGTGATGCAAAATTTCATTGGATATGACACTTTTCAGGATAATCTCCACGCAGTGTATCTCTCTCTTTTCTTGTACAAATACATGCATGGAAATTGAAATAACGGTGCAAAAGATAACATAGCACCTAGTTAACACTAAAAGTCCAGTTGAATTGAGCCGGCATATAAATTACAAGACATGATACTCTTGCCAGATATCGAGACTTCTGACGTTGACAATAATCGAAGCTACTACCCAAAGTCAGTCTTGTCTGTTAACTCAGCCTTATAATATAGACTACAATCCTGAAGCAATTCATCTAAGGTATCGGCATCTCCTCGATAATATTTTCTCAAAGCTTAAAAATAGACACTCAAGCCAATGCCACCTCATCTTCGAAATACGCAGTGAACACATCACCCTCTCTAAGAGGTGCTGCCACCGACTTCAGGCGTTTGTGTGCCTCACAGGTCGAATCGTAAAAGCTCATGTCATCCAGATTGCGGAAAGTTGTCTTCACAGCTAGCGTATAGCCCTTGGTTCGTGCATCGGGCAAAGTACGACCAGCTTGAACGGAGAGAATATAAGGCTCTGAATTCTGTATTTCAATCACGAACGTAGCGCTTGCCATTGTCAGTCAGAGAAAATGACAGCATACACCTTGTCAATGTGGATAGGCGGTCAAGGCATACCCTGGTTGCTTCATGAGCTAGTTGACGATATTCAGCCAAGAGGATGTCGATATTCTCCGGTTTAGGGATGTTGAACAAGGTAATGCGGTGGATGGTCATAATGATGGTAGGTGTTTTTTGTCAACCGCAGATGTATATTTTCAACGAGATTGTAGACGGGCGGAATGCAAAGGGACAGTTATGGTGGGGGAGACAAATACTAAAGAGTGTAAACGGTATATTTATTCTGACTCTCACATCACGGAGTCCATTTAGCTTCGCTTGCAATAGCCTGAATGCTATTTAATTAGCCCTCCGAACCCTGATCCGTGGGATAAGCCGTCGTTGTCGCCAAGAGTAAGATGGCGATGGAACCCCTGCTGGGATAGCGTGTGGGATTCAGGTATGGACGGTGCGCTATCCCAGGGGCATCCCATTGTTGCTTCGTATTGAGTTTCGTAAAGAACTGTCGCTATCCAGCGGGATCCCGTCGCGTCCGGTTCATTTGTTTGAGCGGTATCCCATCGCAATCCCAGATTGTAAATTCCAGGGTCCAGTTTCATCCCATAGTGTGTTAGCAATACTAGTGGTCATGGTTTCAGTACATACATCGCTTTTGTTAAAGCTCCACGCTGCTCTTATAAAATTCGAACCGTGCCCAAAAAATCCAAAAAGCAGACCCATCAGATCACTCGCAATCCATTTCTTTGCAGAGCAGCCTCGATAGATCTGGACAATAGCGCCTGATCAGTTGCAATGACTGAAGTTCTGAAAGGCGAATCCGAGCTCCAGTCTGCTCTGGCGGATTCTCACACTCCTAGCTCGATCTCTCAACTCAGTGAGAAGCATGACAGCTCCTCCGAGGAGGTGGAGAAGGAGGGAGGGAGAACCATCACCGGGTTCAAGGTTCGTTGGATCGGTCTGGTTCCTCCTGAACACTGCTAAGCTTTTGAACTATAGTGGATTCTGGTTGTGACCGCCATATTGTCTAGCCATATGCTTTTCGCCCTCGACAACACCATTGTGGCTAACATCCAACCGGCCCAGCATATAGCAATAGGCTATAGGAGATCCTTTTTGTCAGACCGCCAAATCTTCATTTTGATGGAAGAGATGTTGCGGAGAAATTAAGGTAGTGGTAGCCGTGGACGAGCTTTCCATGTCCAGGTAGTAGTAGGTATCATTTACACTGACCCCTCGCCAAAGCGATATGCAGTATACAACAACTATATATCCGAGTATGTACACATAGAATGATCCACTTCCTGACATGACCTTAGAGCCTCGTCACGGCCTGTCGTGGCCAATTGGCGTTCCCATTGTTAGGCTGCCCTCATGGCGCACGACTGCGAAACCTCTGTGACGCCTCCATGTCCAGGTTGGATCGAAATCAGGTTCACCACTTACGCACACGGATTTCTTCCAGAACCCTCTCTCGAAACACGCTAATCTCTATTTGACCTAGCTCAAATTCAATGGCCGAAATGTATTGAACTGAAAGATGTGCGCGTTGCGCGCATCAGCCCTGAAACGAAGGACCCAAAGGCTAGAACGAGAGATGGCACCATCAACATCTCTTGTTCGTGACTTGCGAGAGAGATTAGTCTGCTGTTCCATTCAGACTTAAGAAGCCCATTTCGTGGTGAAGCTCGGTTCCTTCCAGGGAAAGATCATTGTCCGCAATGTCTTCTAGTATGTCCTCGAAAGCAGCAGCAAACCTTCGAAAAGCACATCTCTGGGCAAGTAAATTATGATAAACATCGTTATGCAATCGATTAAAAGAGAGGTTCAGATCGCGAAGGAGGCCAAAGAGTCTGCTCTCCAGACTTTTTGCAAGTGTGCTCGGTTGGTTTGACTTTAAAAGCAGGAGGGGTAAATGGTCGTAGTACCCATTAGAGTTGCTCGGATTGCGTCGAAGTTGGTCTTCTGGCCACGCCTTACGACACCATCTTCGAAGCTTGCACAACAACTGTTGCGGCATTTCCAAAGTGATTGTTTCTTCGGGGGTTAGTTCCTCGAGAATCCATGCAATATCGCAAGATAGCCAGGTGATCTTTGAATCCACAAGCTTGCGCTGCAAATCCCCTGCCCCGATATCTTTAGGATTTTGGAAGAAACATTTTTCAAACTGTGCATCCAGGGAGGTAAGAAGTTCTTCCCACTGCTCTTTGATATACGATCGGTTCCATTTCCCGTCGATATTCTTTTCTGTATAATGCAATGAGAAAGTGTTGGAGTATATCACGTTAGACTTTCTTACCACCGACTTTCCTTTTTGCTCTGATCCGGCATTCATCTCTTAACCCCTTCATCCATGGCTCTTCAGTCCAGCTCTGCCTCCAAAGAGCAAATGCCTTCGTAAACTCTAGAACCAGGAGTTGCTTGAAGCAAGAGGATATTGGATAATAGTTAACAGCGTAACTTGGGTGAAATGCATTCACAAGGGTAGACGAAAAACCAAATCCGGTAAGCTTTGGGTTATCAGGGTAGAAACTCCGCCCTACTCCTCGGCTCTGAAGTTTCTTGACAAGAGAGTTTTGAGTCTCAGTTTTGAAGCAGCATAGAATGATATCAGGGTCTTTAGCCCTAGCCATATCGGCGAAAACATTCTGTGCTTCATTGATGATATCCTGGTGATCTTTTCCCGCGACTGTCTCATCTAGAAAAGGTATTGCATCAAATAAGCTGACATCGTCAAAACCCAACTTATCGTTGTTTACAGCAGAAATAAGATCCGACACTGCATTAATGGTTCGGCAGTTGCGTTTGCCTTCCATAAATCCGTCCGAGTTTTTCTGTTTCGAATGAGGCCGTTCCAGTACAATAAGGACACCACCCTTCAATTCTGGTCGCGCCATTTCGAGTCCGAAGCTCAGGTCACATATCGGGTAGTCACTCTCGTCAACCTCTAGAGATGATCCAAAGCTATGAAGAAGCTGAATATGGTCGGAATTTTCCTTGTCCCGATCGATACGTCTTGCCTCACGAATCACTCGCCGCAGTCGATGGTCAATAGGAACACCTAGGCACTCCATTTTGTTGCAGGTGATGTATCAGTGAGCTAAGTAAAAGGTGTTCAACGAGTATTCTAATTCTCAAGGATAATTTTTGCGTAAGGGCAATCTTGAGCATTGGTAGCAGACTTCAGTCTCGTCAGCAGATGTGCGGGGTCTATCTAATCTGACAATAATATCGTCGAGGCGGTATATGGCAATAAGCAATAGAGCGTCCTAGTAAAAGAGGGGCCTAGAACAAAGATCGAAGCAATCACAAAGAGGAAAACGTGCAGATGCATTGCATGCATGCACGGCGAACCATAAGCCCTGACACACCAGACTCGAAGAGGAAATGCAGGGGGCGAATCATGAGAGTGCGTGGCGGAACGAACCGTACATAGTTAAGCTGACACCAGCTACGCACGGGACACAATTGGTTATCCACCTTCAGGAAGGCCATTGGCTTCCGCGACGACGATCAGTGCGCGTCGCGCAAGAAACAGTCACCCACGTCTTGGTGGACTGTCCAACACTACAGGGATCAAGAAGAGAATTAAGAGAGAAGGTGGGGACGCATTTAACAGCGTGTCGAGTCTGCCGGGAGGCTCAAATGGTGTGAGAGAGGTAAGCCAGACACCGTCTCTCGGGCTAGGACGGTCACGGTTGTGCTAGACTTCGCAGAGGCGTCACAACGGTTCCAAAGTCGCGCGCCATGAGGGCAGCCTAACAACAGGAGCGGCAACTAGGCCACGATAGGCTCTAAGTTCGTTTTCAGGAAGTGGGACACGATACATGTACATATACGGATATATATAGTTGCTGTAGCCTGCGTATCGCTCTGCGAGGGGTCGGGGGTAAATGAAATCATCCATCCATCCATCCATCCATCCTGTAGTCAATCAGCTAGGAGAAACTAAGCGCACGATCTAGCATCAATGACTTCTAAGGTATTGTCACTTTGCCCCTAGCTTGTAATAATTGAGGGCCCTCAGTTTTTAAATCGTTCTTCTAGAAACAACCATGCTCCTGGGAACTACGAGACTTAGGGTCACGTGCATTTCCCAATACCCCACCATCCCCCAGACGTCCGACCAAAAGTCATTTCATCTGCTTACTGAGCAGAAGGGTGAGCAAGGGTGAGCATGGAGAATTCCACATGGTGCCCAACATTGCCCATCAGTCAATGCCTTATAGGGCTTCCACCCACAACACCTTCTATCGTCCCTCCGCAAAATGGCGCCAAGGCTCCCACCATCGAAGCTCGAGATGATCCATGACATGATACTTAGCAAATCCCTGAACACATCACAAATGGCCGAAGCAGCTGAGTGTAGTGAGCGTTCAATCATCAACATCCGCAACAATCTTCACCAATTCGGAAATGTCAGAGCGCCTCCAACTCGTGTCGGACGACAACGAAGTATCACCCCTCCGATGCTAGAGGCCGTTTGTGATCACCTTCTTGAGAAGCCTGGGCTGTACGTGGACGAGATGGCGCTCTTTTTATAGGATGAATTCCATATTCAGGTGACAAATTCGAGTCTCAAGCGGGCTCTTGCATCTGTCGGCTGGTCGAAAAAGGTGGCTCGACAAAGAGCAAAGGAGCAAAACGCCGATCTGCGAGACTTCTACCTACACAACCTATCTGATTTCCAATCCTATCACTTAGTCTATATGGATGAGTCCGGATACGATAAACGAATTGGTTTTAGACGGACCGGTTGGTCTCCGGTAGGTGCGACCCCTTTGCAGGTATCCAAATTCCATCGTGACCAGCGATATCAGATCCTTCCTGCATACGCCCAAGATGGTGTTGTTTTTTCTCAGGTATTCCGAGGCTCGACTGATGCATCTGTTTTTGAGGACTTTATTAAGCAGCTTCTCAGACATTGCGGAAAGTGGCCCGAACCAAAGTCCGTTTTAGTCATAGATAATGCATCTTTTCATCATTCTGAGCGAATCAAAGAAATATGTGCTACTGTAGGAGTAAAATTGGTTTACCTGCCACCTTATTCACCCGATTTGAATCCTATCGAGGAGTTTCTCTCTGAATTGAAGGCGTTTATCAGGCGTAATTGGCGGCGATATGAACAAAGACCTGACCAAGGATTCGCATCTTTCCTCGAGTGGTGTGTCGAGGTTGTCGGATCTCGAGAACGAAGTGCAACGGGTCACTTTCGCCATGCTGGCGTTGTTGTTGAAGACTATCATTGAGCGTCGGGGCTGATTATAGATCTGTTAGAGCACCTGAATAGTCTGCACCTCGTATATCAGGTTACCCGTATCTATGAAACGGGGTGCCCCCATTTTTGTCTGACAAGATCAACACTAGTTCTGTATAAGACAATTTCGTTGGCAAGTTTGACTAGATAATCCATGCATTACGTATTGATCTTGCCTAGGACTACATTGTAGGAAGTACATCTAATCGAAAGCAAATAAATGAGTAAATCCAAGTCTAATCACGCCTTGCCAGCCACTCTGACTGCGAACCTGCGCAATCAGTTTCTTACGTGCCTCACCCATCTATCGATGTCGCTTATGAAGCGGCGTGCAATCCCTACCGCAACTCCTTTTTCAATAAAAAACCCAGGGTCATGGTCCTCATGGATCTGTTCAAGATCCAGACCGTTGGCCAGCGTTACATCGCATGCCTGTCGAAATTGAGCCTTCAAATTGTCGTCAACAACATTTGTTTCTTGCCACGCGGTGTATTCCCTCACAGCCACATCTCGGGGCCCGTCAATTATGAGCTGATCTACTATCTGTCCATTTTGCGGTGGAGGTGTGGCCAATGCTGGAATTGAGTTGGTCGCCGGCGATTGTAGGTGAAGTTGCCCTCCCATGAAGTTGATATTGATAGGCGGGCAATTTCCTGGCGCGAGAATTTTGTTGCCCTTAGATTGTAGACTTTCCAATTTCTGTTGTTCTTCTAAGAAGAGTTCTTCGCGAACAGCGTCAGGGACATCATCTTGACACTCCAGAATGCCACCGCCTTCGACATAAGCGATCAGGCGTTTCAAATGATGTGTCCTTAGTTAATAGTGTTTTTTCCCATGTGGGTCCTGCCAGCAGTGCGGACCAAGATGACAAGACGGCGAAGGGCAACGTATCAAGTTGTAGACAGCCCGCCAGATCGATTGTTCCCCAGTTGTATACTATTCGGCGTCGAGTTATTCATCTCGCTCGTTAAGCATCCTTTTGGTAACAGATGACCTTCCTCTTTTGTCGGTTCTGCCTGTTACGCTTCTAGGGGAGTGGTCGTCCTCTATATAGTTGAAGATTATCCTCAGCCGCAACTCTTTACCGCTGGTATAAAATTTCCCCCAAACGAGTAATTGTTTTTCCACGGCGGACCAGTCAATATTGAGGCCATTAAACCGCTTTTTCAGGTCGTGTTGCTTGCGATCGTTGATCGACACAACAATGGATGTGTCGTCGGACCTGACCCTTCGTTTACGCGCAACTTTCTCCTCGATTACCTTATACAGCTTGTCCCTGAGGGCCAAGGGCCAGTAAGCACTTGGGGTCAACGCTACGTCCTGCTCCGTATCCTCTGATATGGACCGATTATTCACTTTGACTTTCCACTCGATAGTATACCGAATAAAGCTTGCGGGAAGCTCGTCGTCTGGCCTATTCGCTTCCCACTCGGAGAGCTGAAGCAGCTTATTGGTTTCTGGTGGAATTGAAAGTAAGGGCTCGGAACCGTCCTGGGGGCAACGGTTCGGTGAAGGGCTAAATCCATATTCTGATGGTGGCGTGTGTTCGTAATACCCAGGAGTTGGGGCGTATTGCGAGTCCTGGTCCGACGGATCGAGGTCCTGGGGTTGGGATTCATCACCGTTGGGATAGAAGTGGTTAATCATCGTCCTCAATTTCCTAATAAACCGAACTTCAGCACATAGTGGTCATCCAGTGTTCAACAGAAGGGGACTAAAGGAATCCAGCATTTGTAGGGCAGGTAAGTCGGTTGGTAAAAAATATTTCGTCCTACCAGTATTGTATCTACGTATGTCTTCGCTCGTCCACTATATTTGTAGAATAGTCGATTGAACGTGGTTAGCTAAAGGGGGAGGTGAGAAGTGGCCAGATAACCGACCGAATCTCCTGCCACCTCGGCTGTTTGGCTTGTTTGCAAGTGAATGGCTCTAGACACGCATAGCCCATACAACCATGATACGATAGCTATTTTTATGCCATTATATATTACCGTACTAAGATACTGCCAAAAGTGTGGGTCAGGGGGAATCTAGCTATATTAGGCATAGCGTTATGCAAAACAAAGTTCAGTAAAGAATTAAAGAGAGTGTAGAGATGAAACTGATTTCGAGCGCGTCTGTATGGAAATCTCGTTTGTTATAATTATATAAGAGGATTTAGCCATTGGGCCAAAAAATCATAACAACGATTGGAACATCCGATTGTCGCTGCAGCAGTATATATAGTAGACCCTACATCAGAATAGAAGAGAAGGAACCATAAACAGATAGTCAGCCTCTTTCTCGGTTTGAGGAGTTCCAACGACCCTTTATACCTGCCTACCGTCCCCTGCCTCCTCTGAGCGTTTTGAGCAGGTTGGATTGACAAGAGTCATGAGACAAAGCGCAGCCTGCCGATACGAAGATCCACCAACCCATCCATAACGGAAATCACTAAGGAGTCACGCGCAAGGCCGACGGTATATACGGCATTTCTCCCATTGGATTAAAGCGTTTCATATTCGAAAGTCCACGTTCTGCCTTGCTACGCCTCGCCAGAAGAGGGCCATAGCAAAGGAATCGTCTCCAAAGGGCTGCTTAGCGTGAGGATCAGCGTCCAGTCAGGTAAGGCAATATACGCAATTCTGTGGCTGAAAAAAAAAGTACGAGGGAAAACTCACGCTTAATATATATTGTGAAGAGACGGCTAAAGACTCTTTAGGATATGGTGACTATAGGCACTTATAAAATAAAAAAAAAAAACTAGTAGAGAACAGGAATAGGCGAAGAGGAGTATTTGAAGGTAATTCGAATTCCAGTTTTACTATATTTGTAGAATTATAGTCTCTTTTATAGATAACGACGACAGAGGCCCGGAAGATAGAATCCTTCTTCTACCAGGAGTAGATAATCTTAACCAGATCCTGCTATCTAACCTATTGCAGTCGAGGACGCTAGACTATACCAGTTTCATAGCCCATAATAACAATTCCCGCAGTTATAGTCTCGTATTGATCATAAGATACAGTATCGACTAAGGTCTAGGGCGTATGCGGTATTTTCGCTATTGGCCTATATGACCGAGCTATGATTTCAAGTTTTTACCGACTAGGTAGAGAGGGACCGGAGAGACTGACGATAATGATAACTGGGCGTTTAGCCAGGTAACTAGGAGCCATTCTATAAAGCTGGGCTGTGCAATGCAACCTTAGGTAGGGCGGCGGGAGAGGGATATACAGCGTCGAGGGTATACTGGCACTTTGTAGATTTAGAGGCCTACAGAATCAGAGACGAAAAGGCGTACTGGCAGAGGGTAACCTAGATATCTTTGTAGTATGGTACTTAGTCACTGCCCTAGGGAAGGAGTAGGATTATTAACACAAATTAACAGGATGCTGTATTATCCCAGTAGTTACGCTTCTAGGTAACAGGCATTGTAAGCTAGATATCGGATTAAGCGGCATCTCCGGTAGAAATGAAAGGGGCAGTATATTGGGCTGAAAGCAAATGTATAGTAGTCGGTAGGGGCCGGAGTAAAAGAAAGGGGGCGGCGATAAGTGCAAGATAGAGAGGCAGAATAATGGAAAAGTAAGAGAAAGGGAGGAGGAGCAGCGAAGACGGGTCTTTTATGTCAGCGGCATTGAAGGGAGGTTACGTGACAGCGTATTGGGGCGCTAAACCCAAAACGGCAAAACTAACCCGATACAGTAATTCACAGGTCCGCCGTTTACATACTACATACCGCCTTGTCCACCGCCCTACAATAGTCGCCATAACTCAATTTCTACATCTTACAACATAGGGGATAGTTACAGGGATACCCAAATTAAAATCAACTTGAATTGCTGCAGTGTTTCCACAAATTATACTTACGTTTTACGCATGATAACATGGTAAAAAAGGACACAAACCGACGATGCAGCATAAGAGGATTCCTCGAACTCACGCTCATCATCCACAGACACAAATTTAGCAACCCCCTCAGAAAGATGATATCACCGAATATCTAGCGTGAGTTCCACGTCTGGCGAACGCTGTTCTCGGCATTTGCATGAGCCAACTTCCTTTACGAAATCGTCATGGTGCGCATGCTCAACATCAACTCAAGTTCCGCTCTGTCCAAAGTAGGCGGGGTGGGATATCTAAGATCCTGGACTCCCATGAGGTATTCCACGACCCTGTTCTAATATTAGTACGCATACCAGGCTTGGGAAAATAACATGTCTCGTACTTGTTGTGAAAGTAGGTTGGGAAGTAACATCTGAATCCTCCTTGTCGGCTCTGTTCTATGTGCAGCCAACCTTTCGTGATACACGACAGCATAGCTTCACTTTGTGGGTTGAACGAAATGCTGTAATCACCGCTTTGCCGAACCTGGCGAAGAACTTCAAACTCTGCTTCGGGAGGGAAAAAGGTTTCGGGAGAAAGTGGAAGACCCGCGAAGTTGACAATTGCCGCGATCGTTGCTTCCATGATGCCGCGAATTTGAAAGAATTGCATGATTTCATAGTCATCATAGCTTATGGTTTCCATTTCGTCATCCGCGTCATCCTTGTAGAGAACCTCATACCACTGGCAAGATGTTAGCATGACAGAAAATATCAGACATTACTGACCATCACATACCATGTCACAGATATGCATGAATGCATCCATCAATTCAGGCTGGCCGTCGGTTAAGCCAAAGATGGTATCTTTCAAGATCTCACAAATTTCGTAATCAGAACCTCGAGCCTGGAAATGCATTTCCAGGTAGAGATCGAATTCTTCTCGGGTGTAGAAAAGTGTGAGGTCCTCGGAAAACCTAGTGGACAAGAAAAGACGCTGACGCTCATTGAATACTATCAAGTCACTCCCCATGTTCTGTGGCATAACACCCCTATCGGGGGTGCCAAATGCACCGAACAAACAGAAACTGGCCCCTGGTATGTTCGCGAGACGGTTCTGGTTCACTGAATTCAGAAGTACCCACAGCTCAGAGTTATTGTAAGTCATATGCGCATCATCAATGATAAACACAAACGTGTCGAGCAGAACGTTGTGGCCGAATGCAGCATAGCCTTGGGTGTGACAGGCCTCGACCAGGTAATGCAACGCGGTAGGACCACCCTCTAAACTAGGGGGAAACTGTTCGATCCAAATCGACTTGACTCCCTGTCCACGAAGGTAAATATGAAGAGACCGGGCGAGAAAGGTCTTTCCCGACGAGGGCGTTCCACGGGCAAGCACCACTCTTTGTTCATTGATGCGATTGGCAAGCTTCCTCACGGTTTGGTGTCTCGGTAGCAAAACTTGGCTAGCACTAGCATCACTTGGGTGCGCTTAAAGAGAATTAGAATCAGTTTGGCAGAGAGAAGAAATCCCTTACGCCCAATTTGGAAATGATTCTTAAGTGGATGTCCACACTCCCGGCAAGATATCGATAAGTCATTCACATCATACTGTCCTTGGCCAAGACAAGGGCAGCAATAAGAGCCGTTGCCACTCCAGTAGCAGACTCCAGCTGCCATGTTGCGCGTCAAGAATCGGCCAAATGTAGTTGATACGGAGACTGAAAAGGGCGGTGGAGTTGCAGCTGCTAACCCAACCCGAGTGTAGGCAGAGTGAAGTGGTAATGATTGAGAATAAAACAATGGGAAAAGATCAGGATTCAAAGTCGGCTGAAGCGAAAAGAGTGGGATGGAGATAGAGAAGACCAGGAGACAGTGGGACGATGAAAAGTAAACAAAGCACGTCTGACGCGACGGTGGAAGGCGGCGTGTCGTTCTTTCCCTTCTACGTGCTAGGGATCAGATAAGGTCATGGCCATGTACATACATCCTGTCCTTGTTGTTCCTATATACTTCGTCTTGTTATTTGATTGGCTACAGTCATTCTCCACCATGGAGCCTGATAGGGGCTGATGATTGGAGGGTTGGATTTCTGGTATTCTGCCAAACTTAACGAGAGCGGAGGGACATGTTCCGCCTTCGAGAGACATATACACCGGATTTTAGGCCGAGCGAGATGGATTTCCCTTTCCGTTTTAGTGCTCACCCCCTTGCCGCCTTTTGCTCACTGAGTAAAGCTGAGCACGCCCCTGAGTATTACGTAATCGTTAAACCCGCTCACTGAGCATCACATGATTATTACATAAGCTACAAAGTACATTTTCATTAAAGCATTGAAACTAACTTATGAAGATAGGAGTGCCTCGTTGTGAGGTAACAGGGAAGGGAATGTGGACCTGCGGATACCCTTTGCTTTTTGCTTTAATCGGGAGTTGGGGAAACAAGCAGAACCATCTGATATGGGTTGGCACGTGAGGAAGTTCACGATGGCTATTGAAGGAAGAAAGAAAAAAAAAAGTATTTTAGTCTTTCTGCTGGACGGAAGGAGGTTGGTAGTATCATCGTCGTGGGCATTGGCCCCGACAGATTTCGGTCTGTCAACTAGCAACGTTACTTTGTACATCCCCGAGAATGAAGACATCAGAAGCATTAATCAAGCATGTGCATCATTATAAACTCATCCCGGTAAAAGTATTCATAGAACATGGAGCGTGATTGGCGTTGTCATAATATTCATTATACCCTTACATTGCTTTATGCGGGTTACTCACATATCAGTCCATCACTCGTCTTCTCTGGCTAGCAAATGAGGCGGTGAATAGAATTACCCTTAGGAATCCTCCAACTTGGACCAGAAGGGTAGTCTATCTTGGTCCCTATATTATAGGTATTCCCAGTTAGAAACTTTTCTACTAATCTCAGAATACCCAAAAGGCTAGTTCTACCAGGCCTATCTAGCGTCGACCTAAGCTAGATAACTATTGGCTAGACCGGTAACCTAGGCTTACACTACTAGGTACATTAACAGTAAAAAATGCTTAGAAATCAACTCGATAATTGATAGTCTAACAAATACATAAGCCATTTCGTGGTGGGGAACAAGTATTGGTATTCCGCCAAAGTAACTCAGACGCGCTCAAGCCAGGCCTGAAACTGTCGTGATGTTAAAGGGAACACAGTTACGCTGCTGCACTCCTCTAACAAAGTATCTCCATCGTCCCCTTTGAACACGTACTGGACTGCGTTGCGTCCATCGCTAGTCTTCAGAACCATGTGCTCCGTGATTTCATCTGGAGATCGCATCCTGCTAATAACAAGGTTTGGCTTGCCACAAATGGTTCCAATTATAAGCTTAGCAAGTTTGTACTTCCGGAGCTTAGAGGGGAGCTTTTTCCCCTGTCGACAATGAAAGATAAGTGACTTCCATTCTGCGTTGGGCCAATAGTTAAATTGGATATCGGGTATAGAGAGGGACTCAATGACCGAGTTCGGGATACTGATATGAATAATGACAACCCCGCTGCACGTACTGCGGTGCTTGATATAGCAAGCATACAGTTCGGCCACTTCTCGGTCAATAGCGAAGTAGAGATCGTCCTGTCTTCCGGAGAAATCACAACGTGATCGGGAGATAAGGCATCCGAAGTCTAGGTTGCCATTATGGTCGAATAATTCCGTGATAAGAGCTTGATCAATTCCCTTGTAGATGGTTGTATGGCCCGGTGCTCTTGAAGCTGCAGTTGTTGCAGCTTCCGATAAAGCGGTTTCATGCGATAGCCAAGGAACCATTCTCAAAGAATCTGAAATTGATCGCCGTCCAGAACTACTTTGTCCAGGTCGGGAAGCTTCCCGTCGACTAGCCATATCTCGCTCACGGGAAGCTTCTTGTACCGCCTGGAGGGCTCGGTTGCGTAACTGAAAGGTGTCCCGAATCCAGGACTTGCATGAGTCGGTTAGGCGGATCGATCGGAACTTGGGATCCATGATTGCCTCCTGAAGCTCGCGAGTGATCCCATATAGATTCATACAGTGGAACCATTCGGCATCATTCTCTGAGCAGGTATCGGGAGAATAATCAAGGTGACCTTCGGCGACGTCAATAAACAGGACACCATTATCAGTGTCATCAGTCTCCCTCTTAGGCTCCCCAGGTGGCCAGTTAGTCCAATACTCCCAGATAAGAGTTGCAGTTTCCGAGTTATAGCCGAGATGCTCGAGTGCGGCCAAAGAGACGAGATGATCCGGGATACTGACAAAGGAATCGGAGCTTGAGGAGATCGATACGGGGGTCAGCGGAAGATGCTGTTCTTCTTCATCGCTAGATCGGTTTAAACGTCGTTTATGAATACGACGTGTTCCATCGGACGAAGGAGAGCTGACCAGCCCCGAGTTTTGTAGGGTTACCGCATCATCCGGAACCAGGATATTTGTCTGCATGCCGTCATTGCTGGTCGACATAATGAACTTTCGATGCGCGGGTAAAGGTTCCGTGGTGACCTGGCTTCGTTGAACGGGTGTGACAGCAGAGAATCCGACCGAATAGCCACAGGTTCTCTTCAGACGTATAACGATCCACAGAAATGTTGCTCACTAAACTAATAATTGGATATTTCTGAAGAATGATGCTGAGTTCTCTACCAGAGGTAGTTGATGGAAATGGCGTAATGTGGTATAGCTTTCACATAGAAAAATAAGTACCGTTGCCCTCTTAGTCGGCGGCACCTCGCCGCCACCGCACTCCAGGAAACAACTACTTAGGCCGCCAAGATTCTGGGAAAAGAAGGAACGCGAACCAAGAAAAGCAAAAACAAAAATCCATAGAACCGAAAATGAAATAAATCTGATGTTTTCTCTGATCTCTCATACACTTTCAAGATTGAGACCGAAAAAAAACTCAGTGAGGTTCAAATAAGCTCGGCTGTCAAAAAAATCGGGCCAATCATAGTAAAATGGTGGTGAAACAGCGGAGATCAATCAACTAAAAATCAGTTCATGATTATTGGTCAGTACTCAGATACTCTCTCTACAAAATCAACAGCCTCGTCCATGGTTCAATTAATACAGATCAACGTAGGTGATGCTTGCAGTGTTCTCGCCATTGGTGCTTTGTATGAAACCACTGCATACATTTGTAGTAGAACTTTATGTCCAACTTGCTAACTCTAAACTGAGAAGCTTCATAGCCGCGGATGCATTCATGAATATATCTACTTCAGCTGGAGTTCGCCAGTCTGGGCAAGTCAGTATTAATCATCCCATATGACATTCTTTACTCACGAGTGAACATCTCCTTGGCAGCTTGCAATAGGGCATTTTCCATTGACAGGTGTTTCATTTGGTAAGTATATTACGTTGTAGTCCCACGAATACTGCTTCTGCAAGTCCTTTATGAAGAGGAGTTTCTTATTAAATGACATCGGGTCTATAGGCGATATGACTGCTGCTAGGCGACCAATTTTGGGTATAATGAGCGCAAGGGCACGTGTACAAGCATTCCTTTCTGGCTCGTTAGGTGATTTTTGCCCTCCTGATAAAACCCTCTAATCTTGCCTGTTACGAACATATTAGGTCCGGTAATTTGTAGGAGCTGAAAGGCGGAGGCGAGTATAGGTTTTCCTATATTATAGTCTCTTGTACTTTTCTAGGTCTTTGTTACCAGTTATATCTGCCGAGCCAATACGGCTTCTTATTTTAGTAAGCTTATCACTTTCTAAGATAGATTCTTTAATCCTAGCAGCTAGGTAGCCAGGTAAATCAGGTTTACAGAATTACTTATAATAGCGATCGTCTTTCTCCTCGTTAAGGACATAAGCTATAGTATTAATGGACGAACAGTGGGCTATACAGCTCGTTTCATAGGTTTTTCCGTCTTTATAGCTATATAGTTGTGAGACTAATGCTAAGCCGTATCGACTTATTAAATGTGAGATTTTATCCTAAGAATTGTAGGTAATTAGAAGGCCTTACTATCGACTTTATTCCTAAGCGCTCGATAGATATCATGAATTTTCGGAACTTTGAAATAATTCGCTTTCCTGAAGTTTTGGCGAAGAAAGTAACAGAATCTTTCTATTGTTAACGTCAAATCCTGTATCCCCTGTACAGTCACGTTCCGGAATATAGGCTTCTCTAACGTATCATGCCTCCAGCGTAGGGTGATTTTATCCTTCCCTTCGAGTAACCGTATTTGGGCTAAATCTCTAAGGGTATTGATTCTGTAAAGTATGCCTTAGTTAATGCTAATGCTAGTAAGAAGCAGTCCTAATGCGAATTAAGGTCTGCTATGATCACAGATACCTATGCTAAAGCTATAGGGCGAGTTAGCGTTTGTGGAATAAAAGGATAAAGTAGTATATTTAGGGAATGAGGTTATTAACTTATATAGTATACTCTAGGTTTCTATTTTTTTGAGCCACTATTCATTGACTCGCTACCTAATATCCTATGGTTCGTTAGAAGAAGTAGAACGAAATAAGACGAGGTCTATGTACTATTAAGTATTAATAGCTAGATAGAATATATAGATAGGGTTGGATATACCTTATAGCGAAGACCCCTCTCTTGCTAGTGCTTATTTCTCGGAATGAATGCTCTAACCCTTATACTGGTAAAAATATAAAGCTGTAGAGCGAATAGAAGAAATACTTTCATTGTTCTATAGATGAAGATAGGATTATCGACCATCTAGATTGAAGATACGGTATAGGTATAGTCCGTCTTTATGAAATTGAACTTTTCTTTTTCCTTTTTTATAATGACTTTTTGTTTGGTTAGAGTTCCGCTGATCCACTGTGATAGGGTCAGCCTTAATACTTAAAGCCTTCGCAAAACGGACTATACTAACTCTGTACGTCTCTGAGCGATCCTATTTAGTAACTGTATTTCCTATAGCTGTCTCAAAGCTACCGAAAAGTCTCTCGGCGTAAGCTAAAGTAGTGGTCACTATAGGCCTTCTATCTAGGTCGAGACGCCTTTTAGTAGAATACGCATACTACCGAATAAATTCTTTGATTTCAGTAATTTTGGGCGCCGGAATTCCCTTTTCTAGCTCATAACCATCAGTTACTCTTCCGCTTTCAATCAAAAACCTGAAAAGTCAATAAACAAGTAAATGAGGGAAAAGCATTGCGAGGCTACTCACTCGATCCAGAGCTCGATGTACTGCAGATGAAGGGCTTTGGACTCGTCAGTATGTTTATGTTTACCACGTATGGCATCATCCTCTCGGTAGGCGTCCGGTTGGAACCCAGTTTCTTTGCGTCTCGCGCGACGCCGTTCCTTTGCTAAATCGCAAGTCTGCCGCTTCATGCCCATAATCTATGATTGGATAGGGACGCTGGAAACGCTGGAAGGAGAATGAAGGGGATGAAAGGAAATAGTGAGTTCTAATAATCGATTGTCTTTGGGGGGGGGTTTCGCTGTATTTATAGCCCGACTAGATGCTAGATACCTCGTGAAAGTCATCCTAGCCATAGTCAGGATAGGGTACCTGAATTAGCTATGGATCTTCATACGTCATCATTTTACGGTGGTCATATTGATGAATACATTCCCTAATGCAGGACGCAATCAACAAAAAGGACGGTCAATGCTTAAAGATTTTTAATTGCTGGGCGCTAGCCTGCACAGAATAGATGGCTGATGAATGATCCACCTATCACGTGATTTCATCTGATCATTTTATGCCTTTATTTTCAGGCCATCAAGATGAGCATGTCTGTGCGCTGACTGAGCAAACCCGAGTGCTCACTGAGCATACCCTGAGCACTCACTGAGCACTCACTGAGCGATATTTGAGAAGTACTAAACAATATTTTTTTACATTACTAAGCATACCCTAAGTGCTCACAGTGATCACCTGTGCTGTGAAATACTCAGTGAGCAGGAGCCTGAGCGCCCTCATAAAAGCGGCGGCACCCCAATCGGGAAATTCGCGACCGTGGCCTAAAATCCGGTACATACAGGTACATATATAGACATAGTAAACAATCTCCGAAGTGATGCTGTAGTTCCGCCATTGAGTCATCTCATGTGTATTTCCTGTAAGCTGAAAGCCTATCTGGCTTCATAGTGTAAAGCCAGTTGAGGAATCACTTCTACGCAAGTATTTTATATCAAAAGCCGTTGTTTCTTTTTATCCCATTCTATAGGTAGCGACTAACTATCCCAGAAAGGGTTCAAAAAGTGTGTAAAAATGAATTAATATGATATCTCAAAAGTAATTCAAAGCCGCACGGTATTGAAATCTTCATTCCAAAGTCTCTATATAATTCTATTATGAAAAAACTCGTAAGTCAGTTGTCGGATCCAAAATGTAGTCTCGGCTATGGCCATCACGGCTGAGGCAGATTCATCACCATCCACTCCTCAAATGGGCTCTCTATTCCGTTGGAATTAACCCCAAAGTGTTGATTTTGCTGGGCGGGCGACGTGAACATCCCAAGGGAGCTAGTCATAACAAAATGGTCGGCTACAGCTTTGGTCAGATCGGTCAAGAGAGGAGGTTTGGTATCTGAGACTTACGCTCAAATAAACTCATGTTGTCTGGAAATAGTAGTTCCTCGTCTGAATTTTGGCCTGTGCCTTTGGCACAACTTCCCTGGAAAGCGTTCGTTTGATCATTGTCTTGTACACCGTGGGAAATATCTTGGTTAAAAGCGAGGTCAGGTTTACGACCGTCGCCGGCCGTAGCGAGCACAAAACTAACAGTCTCGGCCGCTTTCTTTGTCTCTTTGGAAGTGGAACTCTTTCGCATCCAAATGAACCTAGAAAGATGAAGGGCCGCCCGTATATCTTGTTCCCGCTGTATCGTCTTCCCACGATGAAGAATTGAACATAGTACCATAGTAGCAGTGAGGAACTGGTGGTTCATAATGGAAGCCACTCGAAATCTCATGGTATAGAGCTGACCACCTGGACATGTTTCCTCATCAAGCACATGTTAGATATTCAGCATACCCAGCGAAGCGGCCAAGCAGGCTTTCCGCGAGTAGCTCATCGAATCATAATCCGCATCGTCCGGACTTGTATATAGAAACCGGCGGTGAAGCACAATCTGCCCCTTGTAGATCATATGACCCAAGAACAAACGCGAAATGATGACCTGCAGAGAATCTGTCACACTAGTGGCCATGGACTTCATCTGCAAGAGGGGAGGAATACTGGCTGCCGCATCTTGGAGTACGCCGTCGACGCGCATCACCTCTGCATAACTACATGGTTTAACTGCATCTGTGAGATCGGCCACTATCCCCAGTGCTGCAAGGATACGTCGTCGTGCGATAAGTCCTATGGAATTCGTGTATTTGGTCAAGGGACGTGACGGAGGAAGATCGGTGGACTGTTCGTCAAAGTCCGTGTCATTCAAATTTCGCGGTTCCATTGTGTCACATTTCCAGTCGGAGATCATGTGTGGCATACCCATTTGGTTTGACACAAGTATATCACCCATTAGCACTGTCGCCCACAGTCGGCGACGCATTCTCCCTGAAAGGGGTAAATACCTGGGAAATGACTGGGATCGCGATGGTAGCCCATCCGCATGGCCAGGTTTACCTCCAAGGCCAGCAGATACCAGGTATCTTGATCCACGTCGGTTCGAAGACAAAACTCGACATAGACGTAGTTAATGACTGTCTGCAAGACGTACGGTCCTGCTCTAGTGTACTCGCCTAGCACTAGGCACTGGACGATCTTCTGTCGAGAAGGGTCGATCTGAAGCGATAGATGTTCCACTTCGGCATCGAATGTATCAGTAGTTATATAAGCAAGGTAGATCATGCTGAACGGAAGACCAATCCACATGATTGGCACGTTGGATGCATTCGTCCAAAATTCCTCATACTACTTCTGTCAGTGAAACTGTTCACTGTTCAGCGTGAAGAACACTGACCTCTCTTAAAAAGCTTGGGCCGAGGAACAGCTGCTGCAAGAGTAGTCAAAAGTGTGGGACGAAGTCGGATATCAAGTATGGGAGGATGAAGAGAAGACTGTCCTAAAACCGCCATACAAAGCGTTTCTGGAAGATCGAGCTGCCTTCTTGAAAGAAAATGGGCCCCTGGGGAAAATCAATTTGCGTCTTTGACCCTCCTGAATTAAAAGGATTTCTTACATTCCCCATATCGCAGCAGTTTCTTGTCGAGATCATGATATGTAACCATCTCACCTTTCCACCGAGAGGGGCTGTTATGGAAATAGGGAATCATGCCCTAAGAAACTACTCACACAAGTGAGACCCTCGAATGAACACCCTAATTGCTCTAGTTTAAACAAATCTGATTCCTTCATATGCGGTGACACAATCTGAGGAAGTTCTACATATACATCTTCCGATTCAGGTAGAAGGTATATATTTCCAACACATACTTGATCCCACTCTAAACCGAAAATAAACGCAGATATTAATCATAAATCGTAGCCCTGTCCTCTCACAGCCCGGGAGTCTGTGCCCCTTCCCCGATCCCCATCAACCCACCAGCGAGCCCGTTCATGCGACGATCCAGCAAATCCTCTTCACTATCAAGGGAAGCGATGCTCCGTCTTCTCGGACGAACTATACTCGGACTTTCAGGTGCACTATTTGTCTCGTCCGGATCGAAAGGGTCAGAACGACCCGCTCTTTCCAAGCATCGGAGCTTAGCGATGAAATCCTCCTTGGCGTTGCGGTCATCTCCTAGCGATGTAAACCCTGTAATCCGCGAGGAAGCGAAAGAGGAACGTGATCTCCTCCGACGAGTGCGGTGTTCAGGCTTTGATGCAAATGCATCCTCGCCACTAGCAAGCGTGGTCTTGCTCATGCTCATCTCTAATGGTCTGTCGTCATCACCCGAAGACTCGCCAGTGAACTTGCGACGGTGGTTACGTCCGCTTTTTGGGGCGTTTGATTTGAGGGAAGTACTGGCATTCAAAATACTCGCATCCCGGTCAGGATCAAGTAAATCCGCCTCGAAGTTGTTAGTCTTGATAATTTGGAACAGGCTTTCTAGCCAGTCCGCACTGCGATGGATATACTTCCACGCGTCGGGGAAGAAGCCAGCCATCTGCATGAAGCCGTGTGAAATACCGGGGATCAGGGAGATCTCGACGTAGTTTCGCTCGTTGAAGGGGCGATTGGCCCTCTCCAACCCTAGGTCCTGGCGCTCACGGAAGTGATGCAGCTTTGCTTGACGCAGTCTGCCTGCAAATATCACCGTGTCATCGACTAGAGGATCTCGCTCTCCGGTCATGATATATGTTTTCGGGAAGCGGGCAAGTAAAGCATCTGGAGCCAGGACGGGAGACAGGAGGAAATCGGTGTTGAAGTCAGGGCGATGGTGGGGTCCAATATAGAGAATGATCATCGCACGTGTCATCTCAGGTGTGAGAATGCGGTCGTGAACATAGGTAATCATGGACGAGACGGCTAGTCTGGTCTTTATTGGTTTGACTTCATCTTCTGCTTTAACGGCAGGCTTCGGGGCTAGGTCCTCGCTCTTTTGGAGTTTCTTTTCCAGTGCTCTGGCCGCTTCAGTGGCCACATTGGCTTCTTTGTTATCCTTTGCCTTCTCCGGTGGTGAGATAGCAGTTAGATCTTCGACCGAACGACCTGGCGATGTGAATGGTGTGAGTTTACGGTATTCATCCTGTTTCCGTTGCAGAACACCGCGGTTTGTCTGACGGGTGCTCTTCTCCTGGATCAATGACATCTGCTCATCGCTCATCCAGCTCTCAACCTTCATATTCAACGCAGGGTATCCCAAAACCACACCATCCGGGGCCGGAAGCACATCATCCCCACGCCAGCCCTGAGCCATCGCAGACTGCAACACCATCAAGGTCATGCCCACTGCCAGGTTGCCACCGGCGCTCTCGCCAGTGACAAGGATCCTAGGACGAGCCCTACCACTCAGACCCACACAACGACCGTTCGTGGCAATGATGCTATGGTAGACATCGTAGCATTCATGCAGCGCATACGGGTATGCGAATTCCGGTGCCTTCTTATAATCGATACTCAGAACGGGAACCTTGAGCCGTCCCGCCCAAGACAATAGCTTGTCCTCTGAGTTTCTGGGACTCATAGCCACAAACCCACCACCAGGTACATCCAGCACAATGAGACTCTGATCTCGGAGCGCACTCAACGGACCATCGAAATAAAGCCATGCATTCACTGGGTCGGTGTACACAGACTGTGCCGGGCGAGGAATTCGAATTGCCCGAGCCGGGAACTGAGTCATTCGCGGCCGTAGCAGTTTTGCCAATGACCACAGGTAAGGGGTGGTGGGTTTATTCCAAGACACGCGCAGGTGCTCCAATGTCAGGGTAGCACGGACCCGGCGAACCTTCTCATCGGCTTGTTCAGCAGCGATTAGGTAGTAGGCTGTGAATACTAGTGAGGCTATATCTCGGAGCCATTTTGACTTTATGTTCATCGCGGTCCAAAACCCAGCATCCAAACCAGTGGTTATCCATGTTGCTCGGAAGAAGGACCGCGAGTACATGTTTGCCAATGGTTCAGGACATTCTAGCCCGACAATCTTGGCGAAGTTCCGGCTGAGGTAGAGCCAGAGGAATATGATCACTGTTGTCTGCCATGCTGTCAACTTTCCTGTGAGGCGGGCTGAGAGCGATCGAATAAACGGCGGGCCATGTCTATCTGCTCTGTTCGACGTTCAGCATTTGGGATTTATTAGACAGATGTTGACTTTATATGCTGTACCTTAATAAGTAAACCGACCAGAAGGAAACCACTGCAAATACTTGGATCTTGCGGAAGCGGGTCGAAGGCCTCCCCAAAACATGGTCTGAACATCGATTAGTCTGGTTGGTTGCAGTGGGATACATGTTGCATACCTATCATTTCTCAAGGTTAGGGCTGAGTCTAGTCAGTCTACCCAGTTCAGCCGGTAGTGTGTATGTGTATGTGTAGTCTATGTGAAGCCAGAATAAGAACGCAAGGCTCAAGTCTAAAGAATAATAACAGTCACAGAACCAAAGACTAGTGACAAAGAGACAATTTTAGACAAGTCAGCCACAGTGAACAAAGACATAATGCCATCAATCAGCAGCGAAGTCCAAGTAATGCAACCTCGTCATTGGAGAAAAGCCCTGGGGGAAGCTGAATCACATGTCAACAAAGTCCCACTTTCACATGCCAGTGACGACATCAGCTGACCGATTCAGGCCGGTTGGTTTCAGTCCTATGTTTCGTGCTTTTATATCATTTTATGACAAAGTATCTGTGGATATATGTGCATTACAGACCTCCACTCTATTCTACATCTTTCGTCGGCAATAATCACGCCCGTGGCTAACCTGCCAACTGCACAACCAGACCTCCCATCCCATACTGAGAAAGCCCGCAATGCAGATACCGCCGGAGTCGCTGACAGTGGTAGCTCCTAATGAGAATTCACGGTCCTCCTTAGGCACACGTTCGGCAATCTCAGCAAAGGTATTGACATATACCACACCACCGAGAAGGCCCTCCCAGAAAACAATGATAAACACAAGCCATACAGTGGGGATAAAATCAAACATAGCATGGAGGGTTAGCAACACAAGGTTGACCACCTGCAGGAGTGATGGCAGGTACAACTTGTGGATGCGGAAGAATGGGGTCGAGGAGCGGGATATGAAGACGCCAACTTGGTATATGGCATTATAGGTGGGGTAGAACGAGCGGAAGTGGTCGAAGGGCGATTCACGCAGAGGAAATAGCAGAGTTGGAGCCACACCTTGGTTGATCACGTACTCGGCGATATATACCAGTAGCATCGGGATCATGCTAGATACCTGTTAGCCTAGATTTGGGACTATCGAAAGACCCGGATACTTACAAGGGAATGAACAGTCCCTTGATACGACGTAGATTCATGCGTGTCTGGTCCTGCCAGGAACCACCTTGATTGACATGGATGGACTTGTGGGCGGGGGAGTTGTGCGACACTCCCAAGAGCCCCTCGTCTTCTCCACCAGCGCCATCGTCCACTTCATCTTCCTCCACCGGGCCCCCACCCTCAACGGCGCGATAACTATCAGCGTCGGATTCAGCAGATCTTAGGGGGGACCTGGGTAGCACGACAAAGAAGCTCAAACCCATGATGGCTGGTAAGCAGGCCGAAACCAACAATGTGACATGAACGGAGAAACCCAGCGCCGAAGTTGCAACGGCATAAGCACCAGCCCCGACCAGCCCAGCGGCACCAGTGCCACTCCCCCACGCCGCCAGGCTGAACGGGCCATAAAAGTGCGTGAGACCCACAAAGCTCAGCTCCCCAGCACCGCAAGAAAGGCTAGCCAGGATGATTCCAGCAATCTTGGACGATATCGTTCCCCCATCGGTATAGCCTGGGCTCATAGCCACGACCAGCATGCCCACAGTTGACAGGAAGGCGAAGACGAGGACGCGGATCGAATATGGGACCAGGTGGATGAAGTATGGGGCGACGAGTTTGGTCGCAAATGACGGGATCACGTCTGCGAGGAGAACGACGCCTTTAGGTACATCGGGTCCGACTAAATCTACAGCTGCGGAGAGGATGATCACATATAGGACATTGTTGATAAGGCCTGCCGGTATGGGTGTTAGTTCATAGTTGAGCTAATCAACTGGGCTGGTTTAGGGTGCGCACCGAAGAGCCAGAAAGCAACACAGACTCGAGGGTCTGCACCGCTGAAGGCACCACTAAGACGGGCGCTCAAACGTTTCCAGAAGGGAGATGATTGCTCTTGGGGTGGAAGCGTTGCGGCATCCTCATCGGACACAGGGAGAGGCATTCGGTTGTTGCGTTGGGAAGTTTAGAAAAAGCTACAACAAAGTGACAAAAGATATTCAGTCCATATTGATTCTAATTGAATATTCAGGAGAAACAGACAAGAATGAATACGGAGGCACGTCGAATCAAGCGCGAAGAGTGACGACGACTCCTTATCTCCAACCGATCCACCGCCTTCCGCCTTACACGTGGCTAGCCTCTCCACATAAATCCTTGGACACACGACACTTTTCCTTTATTGCTCTAGTTTATATGATGAAAATATGTCCTGTCATATCCAACGCAATACAAGATGGTATAAAAGGAAAAACAAAATCTTAACCGGCATTCAGACAAGACACTTATGACTTGGCCACAACCGAATCCACAGCCTGCTCGAAAATATTCAGGCCAGCCTGGATCTGGTCTTCGGTGATCGTCAGGGCGGGAACAAATCGGATGCAACCGTTACCAGCAGTAATGATCAACATGCCACGCTCACGGGCAGCATTGATAATATCACCAGCCTTAGCTATGTACTCTGGGGTGAGCTGAACACCCAGAATCAGGCCGCGCCCGCGGACCTCGGAGATCACACCTGGGAACTTCTTCTGTATGGCCTGGAAGCCCGAAACAAAGAGATCGGACTTGGCCTGGACCGACTTCTGGAGCTCCGGGTCAGCCAGACGCTCGACGATGTGGTGAGCGACGCGGCAAGCCAATGGGTTACCACCGAAGGTGGTGCCGTGGTCACCGGTCTTGATGTGCTGACCAACTGTCTTGCCAGAGACAATAGTGGCACCGATAGGAATACCGTTACCAAGAGCCTTGGCGGTAGTCAGGATATCGGGGTGAGCAGCCTCGCCAGAGGATGGGGCGAGAGTGGGGTGAGCGTGGGCCCAGAAAGTACCGGTACGGGACAGACCGCACTGAATCTCGTCGAAGATCAAGACAGCGCCAGTCTCGTCACAGCGCTTGCGGAGAGCGGCAAGGAACTCAGGAGTAGCAATGTTGACACCGCCCTCGCCTTGGATAGGCTCAACGATAACACCGCATGTCTTATCAGTGATAAGAGTCTGGAGCTGGTCGATCTGGTTATAATCTCCGTACTTAAATCCGGGAAGCATAGGTGCGAACGGAGTCTGATACTTAGGGTTGGGGGTGGCCGAGAGGGCGCCCATTGTACGGCCGTGGAACGAGTTGTTGAAGGACACAAACTCGTGCTTTTCACCTGAAGGGTCCAGAGTGCGGCCGGTCTTGCGAGCGAACTTGATGGCGGCCTCGTTCGCCTCGGTTCCGGAGTTGGAGATGAAGACCTGCGAGGCATCGCGCATAGCACCGGACTTTTGAGTCAATTCAATCAACAATTGACTCAGAGCACCAGTCCAAGGGTTGTGATAGAGGTTCGAAGCGTGGATAAGAGTTTCAGCCTGTAATTGGGGTCTTTTTGTAAGCAATTGATCGCTATACAGTCCATAAAATCATCTCGCACCTGCTCCGCGATAATTTTCGCGATCTCCGGGTCACAGTGACCAAGAGAGTTCACTGCAATCCCCGCCGTCAAGTCCAGATAACGTCGGTTCTCCATATCCCACAAGTAGCAACCCTGGCCCTTCATCATCATAGGAGCCGGGCGAACATAAGTCGGGACCATGAAAGGAGCCCGCTCATTAATGAAGGACGCCGTGACTGAGTCCGGCGACGGGTCGGGGTTGGGCAGAGTTGATTCCTTCTATGCGATTGTCAGCTCCAAATCCGAACGATGTCCTGGATACTTTTTATCACACATACCTTGACCTGAGATTTCACATTTTGAGGGGCAGTGGCCGTAGTCGCGAATCGACGCTGTACTGGTGACTCGAAAGCAGGGACGAATTTGGATGCGCGAGGCAGACGGCGCGCGGCCACACGGAGGGCAGACATGGCAAACTTTTGATTTATAAGAATAGAAGAGAAACCAAAACTAATCTACGGCCAAAGAGAGTGAGAATCGTAAGAGAACCGTCTGATCGGATCAGCGACATGCCGGGAGAAATAAAAAATGGCGATATCGGGGTCGGCAATCTTAGTCACATCGGTGGAGTGAGTCAACAAACCCCGAGCTCCCGAGATCTCCCTGTGCTTTGTGCATCGTGCAACTCCAGACTTGCCTCATTGGATATATCATTCCTTGCATACACAGATATACAAACACGATGGTTTATACTCTCGTTATTCGCCGTTCAGTCCTCTCGGCTGCCGCAGCCCGCGGTGCAATTCGGCCACTCTCCACAACTCGATTCCTGCGCCAGAGTGGCGACGACAAGCCCATGCCCTTCTCAGACTCCCCGGCTCCCCCGCGTCTCCCGAAGGAGGAACAGGAGATCTTTGAACAGCTCCAGAAACGTTCGACTGGCGCATTCAGCACACCTCAGGTCAACCAGTCTCCACAGACCGAGATTCAGGCGGACGGCAGAGGTGGCGAGCTTCACCCCGATGCGCCAAAGGGACTGCAGCCTGAGTTTGAGGGCGAGAAGAACCCGAAGACTGGCGAAATTGGCGGACCCAAGAATGAGCCTCTACGGTGGGGCGCAGCTGGTGATTGGAGCTATGGTGGTCGCTGCACTGATTTCTGAGTGACTTGACCAGAGATTTGCATCATGTTGGCGTTGGTGTTTCTTGCCTAGGGATATAATGTCTCCGTAACGGAGATGGAGGGGTGGGTGTTGGTTCTGGTTGATCACATCTACAGTGTACATAACAAAATGGCTAGACTGACAATGCAAAGCATATTTACGTGTGGTGTTGGCAAATATGTGAAACCCATTGGAAACTAATAAATACACCGGACGATGACAAGCACAGACTATAGGATAACTTATCAAAGTGACGCTTTTTCTGTTGCGAGACGGGCGAGAGTCGCTTTTCCAGCCCTGCTGCCATTAGCTCGGCCCAGCTCCTCACTAATCCAACCTCCGATTTTCGACATCTCATCTAAGCTGACCCCGGTATGCATTCCCAGGCTGTGAATCGTGTGCACAAGGTCCTCCGTCGCCACATTCCCTGTCGCGCCCTTAGAATACGGGCAACCACCAAGCCCAGCCACACTGCTGTCGAAAATGCGGACACCATGCTCCAGGCCGACGATTGTGTTCACCAAAGCCTGTCCATAGGTATCATGGAAGTGCAACGCCAAGTCTGTGTTAGCGATGCCAGCAGCCTTGAGGGCTTGCATGAGCTCCATGGTCCGAGGAGCGGTGCCCATACCCGTTGTGTCCGCCACTGAGACCTCATCCGCTCCCATCTCCAGTAGGGTGGCGGTAATATCAGCCACCTTGACAGGATCCACATCGGGGCCTTCATATGGGCATCCTAGTGCAACAGAGACATATCCGCGTACCCGGATATTCTTGCTCCTTGCCAATGCGACAATCGGCTTGATGCGCTCCAGTGACTCGGTAATGGAGCAGTTGGTGTTAGCTTTAGAGAAAGCTTCCGTTGCTGCAGCAAAAAGAGACACCTCTGTAGTCGTCGCTGACTTTGAGGTCTCCCCAGTCGCGTCCGCGGAGACTCCTGTGTCATCCAGGATCTTGACCAGGTTCTCCAGTCCTCTGATGTTGGGGACAAGATAATTGTATGCAATTGTAGATTGTGCTTGAGGCGGTTTTGTAAGGAGGTGCTCACAAATCTCAGCTGTGCTAGCCATCTGTCGTAACGTAAGCAAATCGGTTTTTATCGTCTGGAATGGCACGATGATGCTCCGCTGAGGTCATACCTGGGGTACCCATTTTGCGGGCACAAATGAGCCAGCTTCAATGGTGGTGACACCTGTCTTAGCCAGTCGCTCGATTAACTCAAGCTTTGTTTGCATTGAAATTGTTTTTTTCTCATTCTGCAGTCCATCCCGAGCGCCAACCTCCACGATGCGGACATGGTCCGATGTTAAGCGCGACTCGGTCGAGAAGCGGCGTGCAGAGTATGGAGATCGTAGGGCAGAGAAAAGACTCAACCTGGGGCGGGTTATCGTCATAACGAAGTTCAGGCCAACTTGTACGACCACAGAAACCAGAATTGTAAGAGAAATGGCAGGTAAAAGGGTGAGCTTGGGATCATGGAACTGTGGGAGCCGAGAATGCGGAGAGCGCTTTACCACTTCCGGACTAGTACATCACCCCACCTCCTGCTGAGTCAGTCGGCAGAAAAAAAAGAAGTGGGATGATATCGATTCCAACATTTGTTATCAAGATCAGTGAAACCTCTAATTCTTGATATCTTTTGACGAATATTACAGCTGAATACCATGGAGCCAAGCATTCCTTCGCCCTCCACTGAGGATGGCTCACAAGCAGCAAGCCAAATGCGGCAACCAAAGAAGAGATTTGTCGGACGACGAACAGCAGATGCCCAAGCCCAGAAAGATACGACCAGTCAGAAAGATGTCGAGTCCACAGCGGTGCAAACAGGTATATACCGAACTATAGCTCAACTGAACTACCCATACTAATTCCCACTCCCTCCAGCCGCTCCCAGACGCACACCCCGCACCCTCAACCAAGTGCCACCAGAGATTCTGAACGATCCCGAGATCCAAGAAGCAATTGAGCTTCTCCCCAAGAACTACTCATTCGAGATCCCCAAGACAATCCATCGAGTCCGCACATCAGGCGCCAAGCGAGTAGCCCTCCAATTCCCAGAGGGACTCCTCATCTTCGCGACAACCATCTCCGACATCCTAACCCAGTTCTGCCCTGGAATCGAAACCCTCATCATGGGCGACGTCACATACGGCGCCTGTTGCATCGACGACTACACTGCCCGCGCCCTAGGCTGTGACCTGCTAGTACACTACGCGCACAGTTGCCTGATCCCCGTCGACGTAACGCAGATCAAAACGCTCTACATCTTCGTAGACATCAGCATCGACACAACCCACCTCCTCGCAACACTAGAGCGCAACTTCAAGCCCGGCCAGTCGATCGCAACAGTGGGCACGATCCAATTTAACGCGACACTCCACGGCCTGAAACCCGTGCTAGAGCGCGCCGGTTTCCGCGTCATAATTCCACAAATCACCCCGCTCTCCAAAGGCGAGATCCTCGGCTGTACATCACCACAACTCTCCGACACCGAAATCGACGCAATCCTCTACCTCGGCGACGGCCGCTTCCACCTCGAATCCGCCATGATCCACAACCCCTCCATCCCAGCCTACCGGTACGATCCGTACTCGCGGACCCTGACGCGCGAGAGCTACGAGCACGAGGAGATGCACACGATCCGCCGCGACGCAATCGCCACAGCCAAGACCGCGCGCAAGTGGGGCATTATCCTCGGTTCGCTTGGTCGACAGGGTAACCCGCACACGATGGCGATGATCGAGCGACACTTGCGCGACCGCGGCATTCCAATCGTTAACTTGCTGCTGAGTGAAATCTTCCCTGGGAAGCTGGCATCTATGGCGGATGTGGAGTGCTGGGTGCAGATTGCTTGTCCGCGGTTGAGTATTGATTGGGGATATGCGTTTACGCGGCCGCTACTGACGCCGTATGAGGCGCTTGTTGCGCTGGGGGTGCGCCAGGACTGGGAGGCGGGGAATAAAGGCGTGTATCCGATGGACTTCTATGCAAAGGAGGGGCTTGGGCGGACGAGGCCGGGGCAGGCTTAGAGGTCGGCTGTTGGAAAATAGAATATATATACCCCATTATAGACTCAGGGCAGCAGGGCTGGCCTCTGCTGAAAGGTTATGACAATGATATACATGTTGATATGTTTCCTTTTATTATCACGAGCTCAGAATATACACGTAGAGCAGGAGTATTAATAACCGCCGGGCTATCGAAGGCACCGACGAAAGACATCATGGCATTCATTCACAAATCAAATAAACTGATCTTAATCAAATACAAAGTTCATAATACAAGATGGCGTTCCAAATCAATTACCCTTTCACATCATCAGTACTATCGGTGTTGGGTTCACTGGGACTTCCACGCCGAAGGGAGAGGACATTCTTATTAGCCAATTCATCAGCAGTGCGTTCAGCGGCCCGCCATCGGGTAACAGCCTGCTGAACATCCTCAAACATCTCCAGCGAGTCGTGAATGATACCGCCTTCACCGGAATCGGCCACTTGAGTACTCTCTCGCGAACCACGGTCACTAGACATGGGAAAGGCGGGCCCGAATCCTCGTTGCGGAATGGGGTTGAACATGATCGCGTTGGCGAACATGCGAATCAACTCTTTCTCCAGTTGTGCAGAGTTCACAACCCCCTTGGGCGGTATGAAATCCTCATGCTTCTGCAACATGAGCACGCCGCTTTTAGACGGTGTGCCACCAGGAGCGGGAGACTCTCCATCCCCAGCTGGAGTGCTGGCTGCTTCTCCTGCAGTAGCGACAGCCTTGCTGCCCTGGTGAATGGCAGATTTGATTGACTTGAGGTCAGATGGCCGATAGATGAGATCATGGTAGCCAGGGGCGTCGCGCTCGCTAATTGGCTTGGCAAATATGGAGGCGAGCTTGTGGGTAGCTACATCGTTCATAATCGGTGCCGCTGTTCGGTGGAAGTTGCGCGTAGCCATGACATACTGAGTCGTGTCGAATCTCGGGATATCCGCAGGGTGGGGCTCAAGTTCCACTGCTTCACTTGCGCCGCGTTTACGTTTTGTCCGCGGTTTGGGGGTCCCTTCATCGGCGGTAACAGCTGTACCCTTTCGGCGGCCCGTCGCTCGTGGTTCACGCATGGTCTCTTCCGATGGTGCAGCAGACCCATCGCGCGAAGCCATGGATCGCCCACGACTCCGAGAAGAGCCCGAACTCACGGCGCGCGTCCTCCGAATTGGACCTAGTTTCTCGGTCTTGATTATGGGGGCGGGTTTGATGTCAGACTGGCCGCGTTGTGGTTTCTTATCTTCTGCAGATTGAGCTCGTTGGCCTAGATTAATCTTCGGCGGAGGTGACATTTCCATCGCATCAATAGGTGATTGGCCTCGTTCGCTGATGGGACTGACGTCCTCCGGCCGTGGCCGTGGCGGTGAGCTTGGAGAGCGTGAAATCCTCGGACGAGGAGTTCTCTTCCACGGTGTGGAGGAGCCTTGTGTGTCAATTGACAAGCGTGGATGAGAGGCGCGCGTTTCAGAGAAAGATGGGAATGTGGCGCTCGGTGTTTGGGAAACACGCGGACGGCCAATTGGGACAGGTGTGTGAGCTGTAGACGGGACGGCACTGGGTGTTTGTGGAACAGGAGGTTGGATGGGAGTCTGGGCTTGTGACCCTGGCAAAGGCGGGTTGGTGGAAAGTGGTAGTACAGGTCGCTTGGTAATGGCCTGGGCTGCTTGAGGTGTAGCAGCACCTGGGGAGACGACGGGGTATGGTGAGTGGGGAGAAGGATCTAGCTGCCACTGCTGGAAACTCGGCTGAGCGGGGGTTCGCTGAGACGCCGACGTCAAAGGGCCAGCCTTACCCGTAACAATTGGTGCAGGTGGGACGGGATTGGCACGAGGAGCGATTTGCGACGGGTGTGCAGGTGTGACTCGCGGACCGGCTGGTGTGGTTGGAGGGGGTTTCTGGGTAGATGGAGCAAGTGGAGGTTGGATGGACGGTTTTGGTATGGGATCAGTGGTGGTCGGCTGCGGTTGAGATGCTTGCCCAGCTAAGTCTTGCGGTTTGGGTGTCGGGGGTTGCGCTTGGGGAAGGGGAGCTTGAGATTGGTTTATAAGAGGGGCGGGTTGTATTGTTGGAGGCTCCTTTGTCGTGGAGGGCACATTTGTTGGGATATGTTGTGGTTCGGGCTTCGCCTTCTCCTGGTCGAGCGGGATGGTCGTCGCAAGAGGTTGACCTGTCTGATCCTGTACATTTGGGCGCGGCGCCTCTTCCTTCAGAACATCATCCTTTCCTTCGATAGACACCGGTTGCACCGGTGTGAATGCTGTAGCTGCCGCAGCGGCTGATTTGCTGTCCTCCTGCTGTAGCCGTTCCAGCTCAGCCCTGATTTCTGTATACTTTTTCTCATCGTCCCTAATTTCGGTGGTGACCAGATCCCTGTATTTGTCGTAAAGGTGTGCCACTAGCTCTGGAACGAGCGTGGTGTGGGTGACAGCCAATCCATCTGATCGCGGACTGGAGATCTTGCGTTTCTTCGGACTAGGCGGACTGGAGGTATCTGCGGAGCGTCCATTGAGCGAGGGCGCACTATCACGACTAAATCCGTCGCGCATTAATGTCGCGTAGAGGTCTTCTAGCGCCTCCGGGGTCAGGCGATCGGCATCAAAATCGACATTCTCGCGCACGAGCTGGTTGTTTCGCAAGAAGGTTGATATTGAGCCGAAGCTTGTCGGTCGGGAATCCGAAGTCGCTAGGGACTGGAAAAACAGAAGGGATTCAAACGAAGTGTATGCCGACAGAGGAGGCATCCCCCATTGCCCGTCCGGTCGGCCACTGGGGGAAAAGGCTTTGAGGATGGGGGCCACGGTGGTCGGTGATCGGCGATCAGGGTGGTCACGGAAAGTGCTCGGTATCGCTGCACTGTGAGCTTTGGGGGCTAGGTCGGCTAGTATTTAGAGATAGCGAACGCGACAGGCTAGAAACGCAATACGCATGACCCTTCAATCTATCCGCGCGAAAAATTGAGCGGGAAAAAAATCAACGGCGACCACAACGGGTCAGATAAAACACGTCGGATTACAGATGGACGAAGCGACGAGATGAAATGCCCCTGTAGAATTGAAATGCCGATGGAAATGGAAATGGAGACTGAAATTGAGGAGATTCACGATGCTACTGTACTGTATGGTATAGGTCATGTGACCAGTTGCCAGGGAGGAATCTGCCAGAATGCAAGTTATGCAACGTACGACGTGCTGTGTATAAGTTATTAGTCTAAAAATCTATAGATCTGAATGTTTTCTCTAATATCTGAAAGCATAGACGTTTTCAACCTTATATCTTTCGAGTCC
Organism: Penicillium roqueforti; assembly: GCF_015533775.1. NCBI lineage: Eukaryota > Fungi > Ascomycota > Eurotiomycetes > Eurotiales > Aspergillaceae > Penicillium > Penicillium roqueforti. Next base: position 34,218 of record NW_024067616.1, read on the forward strand.
CGTAGAAGTGAGGGTATGAAAATCCCCTAGTCCCCTAGTCCCCTGATCCCTTGCCCTGAAACCCATGTCAGGGGCTAGTTTGCCTTTTTCTATAAAGGAAGCCTCTTAATTTCCAATTTCCTGTTTCAAAGGTGAACCAAGTACATACATATGCTGTATCAACCCCTATTTCTCTCTATAGACAGAATGCTAAGAAAGAAGAACCATACACGTAAACCACGGAAGTATAAAATAGTTAGTCAACCCCTGAAACAAACCTTGGAAACCCCTATATATCATCAAAATACGACGCATAATGGCGTAGAATCCCTGTAATACAGTTGTAACACTTACGAGCTCTCTCCTTGCCGGTGGAGATATATGGGACCTCCAATTTCCGCGACTAGTAACATAGTCGGTGGGCTTATGATCATCTCTCGTTTCGCACTTCTCTCCTTCTTTTCCCCCCTTTAGCTTCCTGGCTCCAAAGTTCTCTGCTTATCACTCTTCGATCGCATCGCGACTGCTATTGATATCTGGTATCTCTTTCACCTTCCCACCGGATTGTGGCTTATCTGTCGAGAAGTATAAAGGACTGACCCTGTTTTGTTTTTCGAACAGCATCAAACCCCTCGATTCATTTTCATCTGTGCTTGATTCTTGGCGGTCCTGGTCTCGACGATACCTAAACCGCCTAATACCTTATCCTGCAACTTGCTCTTGCCTCGCCTGTCTCAAGGTCGCATACCCCTCTGTCGCCGTTTAGCTGTTGGGACCCGCGCTATGTTCACAGAAACCAAGGAGGTCGAATCATCAAACACGATGTCCGACATGGATCGCGAGTGGAAGCCGAAGGTTCGGCCTCAGTCGTTCGTTCCTCTATATTGTCGTTGGAGCTTCGGATAGTAGTGTTAACCGTGACCTCAGGACCATGGCGCAAGCATTCTCGACGGCCTTGGACAGCGCCTTCATGCTGGACTCTGACGTCGACAACCTTTCGCAAACCATTAGCCAGAAGTGAGTGGCACTTGTTCATCCCTTTATCGTCGATATCGCGACTCTCGCTGTTATCACGACCCTCATTTTCATGGCGCTAACCTCAAAGCCAAGGAAACAACAGATGTTGATCCAGACCCGTGAATTGGAAGAGCTGCAGAATCGCATCCGCGAGGCCGAGAGGCGCCTCCAGTCCCAGTCTACCTGGAGTGACCACGCTTCGTCCCAAACCAGCCAGGGACAAGACCAGTCAGCTGGTGAGCGCTCAACTTGATTTTTTGCGGGCCGATTTTGATATAGCTGGCCGGGTTTGCGCTGTAGCGGGATCTGACTGTGTAACAGCTTCCCAAGAAGGATCCAACAACGAGCAGCAGCCGGAGCAGTCTGAACCGTCTGAGCAGTTTGAGGAATCTGAGCAGTCTGAGCAGCGGAGAAACAACTGAATTCCGAACATCTGCGGTATCAAGATCTGGACGGTCAAAATATAGGCCACCGGATTCCTGGAGTCGGGACTAGATTAAGGCTGGGACGAGCGCATCAGGGCGGAAATCTCAAACGATCCGTGATATTGGACTCGCGCCGCGTCTGGTAGACGCAATATGTCCCAGTCGGCGTGGTTATTTTATAGGGATGATGTTTTTAGTTTTATCTTTTTTTTTTCTAGCATCCTTTGAGAGACCCCCTTATTGTATGGATATGGCCTTGGAATATTCCCAAGATCGTCCCCCATTTGCACTGCTACGGCGATGCGATTCACCCATGTCTTTTTTTTTTTTTTTTTTGCCTTTGTGCTTGAAAATGAATTCTTTCAATCAGACTTCCCGGACCCGAGATACTATCTGCATATTTATACCCTGGGGTGATGTACCTCTCCGGAGTCACTGGAGATATAGTTCCGGGACTTGTCCTGCAACCCCAGGCCCGAGCCGAATGATAAGCAGGCGACTTGTTGATGGGCTTCCAATGGCGTCCAATCACAGACGTGCAGTCAGAAATTGAACGCCCAACTATCCACTCGATTCCGTCATTGTCCCTGTTTCCCTGGTCGAGGCGCAGAAACCAGGCACGGACTTCGAGGATCGGACTTGATGTGCTACGGAGCTATCAGCTCCTGGAGAGCTGCGGGGTATGATTTTGTGGCTTTTATATGCTTCCTTACCTGTTACGGATTCTCTGCATGGTGGCAACAGTAAGCTAATCCTTTCCGGGCTCCTATAACTTAGGGTTTGACGAGGATGTCATGAGAATATATTGTTTCATTTAAATTCTTCGCTATGGTTACTCTCTTGATTTTTGAAGCAAGGTCCTTGGATGTTAGGTATAGTGAACATCAACAGTACAATATAGACAACCCTGATTGTTATGGTTTTGGGTTTCGCTTCGGAGGTCCATTTTCTAGATAGCCTGTGTAGCCTGTGTAGCCTGCTAGAGGATAATCTACATCTTTACACCAGAGAATCTATAGCGTGTAGGTTGCTATAACCGTTTCGATTCTTCTAGACTCTGCCGCATTAGAAATAGTACCGATCCTTAGGAGAGTTCCGTATGAAAACAACCTGCTTAAAGATGGATATACAAGTTGTGCTCGGTACATATGTCTTAGAGATATGGGAGGTGGATCTAGGGAGTGGGCCTGGTGGCAATTCATTTGATTGCAATCCACTCTGGATTTCTTTTCTTTTTCTTCCAAGCTTATAACATATGCTGTGCTTATTCCAGGCTATGTCAAGCTACATATCGCCTCAACTTAGTTGTAACATGAATGTCTCAGCTACAGCGCTATAAAATGATAAGAACACATTCCCGATGCCAACGTTCAGCGCTAGAACAATCGGGCCGATATTTGGGCACCGTCCACTCCGTATCACCAAATCGACACAGTTCTCGCCAGACCATCATGATTTGTGATCTTTCATTTGTTCCCCGCCTTATATGGGGTGAGATATGGACTCTTTTTCCACCTTGGTAGTTTTGTTGTAAAGCACTACAACGTAGCAAATTCGACGCAAAGGCAGAATAAGCGAGACATAAGAGCTTATAGCTATTTATATAGCTAATCCAAAGTCAATTGATCTCGTAGCTATTTCGGGCAAAAGCGAGGTCCATGACCTGCACACCTTTCCAGGCCCGAACCGAACATAGTCATATCGGCCAATCAGCGGCCCTCATTCCCTAATGCGACCCGATTCTCCACCCGAACCTCGACTGGTGGACCGGTGGGACAGTGATTCACGTCATTTTCTCCAGGGCCGCAGGTTGGCACAGACTGCACCTTCGACAGGACTCCCCTCCATTCTGGCCGATTGCTTCCCCCCCTCTCTTCGTCTTCATTTTCATATATTTTTTTGTTTGGCATTAACTTGGCTACTGCTTTGCAATCGCCATTATGGTCTTAATCGATGGGAAAGAGGTCATTACCGAGGAAGAGAAGCGCCTAAAGGAAGACCGCGAGAGAACCAAGTATTGGAAGGTAACATCTCTCTAACTTGGAACTAGCTTGAGAACACTCCTGCTAACTACTTCGACAGCGCTGGGGACCCTATGTGGTAAGTCGAGGCCTTGGATAGCTTTGAAACAGACAGATTGGCAGTGCTAAAAGCTCTATTGGTATAGGCGGAGAGACAGTGGGCCACAGGTGAGATCTGCAAATCATACCAAATCGAGAAACAGCGGGCTAATGCCGCTTTACCATGGTATAGTCAGAGAGGATTACAGCGAAGACGGTGACGCCTGGAGCTACTTCACCCACGATCACGCAAGATCGAGAACTTTCCGCTGGGGCGAAGATGGAATTGCTGGTGTATCAGATACGCACGGCATTCAGAATATTGCCTTTGCGTTTTGGAATGGCGAAGAGTAAGTCTAGACTCCGTTCGAAGACCGTGTCTGGTCATGGAATCTAACGAGAGCACAGCGACTTCTTGAAGGAACGCCTGTTCGGTTTGTCGAACCCTCAGGGTAATCATGGTGAGAGTGTCAAGGAGGCACATTTCCATGTGGACAACACCCCAACGGTAAACCCTTCTTTAAATTCAATCCCGTTATCTCAGAATGCTGACCCGGAGTATAGCACTCCTACATGAAATTCCTCTACAAATACCCCCAGAGAAAGTTCCCTTACCAAGACCTCATCGATGAGAATGCAAAGCGCTCACGCTTGGAGAAGGAGTACCAGATCCTTGATACTGGCATCTTCGACGACAATCGCTACTGGGATATCTTCATCGAAACTGCCAAGGAGGCCGACGATGAGGAAGAATTGCTCTTCCGTGTCATCGCGTACAACCGCGGCCCCGAGCCTGCTCATCTACACATCGTCCCCCATGTCTGGTTTAGAAACACGTGGGGCTGGGGTGACGAGAAGAAAAAGGAAAAACCATCTATCAAGAAAGAGGGACCCATGGTGGCCAAATCGAAGCACAGCGCAATCGGCGAGCGATATGTCTCCTTCGCGCCATCACCTCCAGTTGGATCTAGCGATGACGATATTACGCCTCAGATGATGTTCACCGAGAACGAGACTAACAACAAGTTCTTATGGGGTACCGAGAACACCACCCCCTATGTAAAAGACGCATTCCATCGTCATATTGTCGACGAAGAGAAAGGCGCTATCAACCCAGACAACGAAGGTACCAAGTTCGCTGCGTGGTACGCTTTCAACAACGGCGAGGGAGTTCCTCCCGGCGAATGCGCCGTTGTTCGTTTCAGAGTGTCCCGTAAAAAGGAAGAATTTGTCGACGAAGAAGTTCTGGACGATGTGATTGAACAGCGCCGCACCGAGGCGGATGAATTCTACTACCACCTCAACCCTCTCCCCATGAGCGAGGATCTCCGCAACATCCAGCGTCAAGCTTTCTCCGGAATGATGTGGTGCAAGCAGTACTACAACTTCATCTGGGATCAATGGAGCAACGGGGACCCAGGTGAAATTCCTCCTCCGGCGGGCCGAAAGGGCATTCGCAATGAGCAGTGGCGTCATCTGTACATCGACGACATCTTATCGATGCCAGACTCTTGGGAGTACCCATTCTTCGCTGCGTGGGATACTGCATTCCACTGTATCCCACTGGCTATGATGGATCCCGATTTCGCAAAGAAGCAACTCGATCTTCTCACCCGTGAGTGGTACATGCACCCGAACGGTCAGCTGCCTGCCTACGAGTGGAACTTCGGCGACGTGAACCCTCCCGTACACGCATGGGCTGTGTTCCGCACGTTCAAGATTGAGCGGAAGATGTACGGACGACAGGATCTGGACTTCCTGGAACGTGTGTTCCAAAAGCTGCTGCTGAACTTCACCTGGTGGGTGAACCGCAAGGACTCCGGTGGCAAGAATGTGTTTGAGGGCGGCTTTTTGGGACTCGATAACATCGGCCTATTCAATCGCTCGGAGCCGTTGCCCACTGGTGGTGTGCTTGAGCAAGCTGACAGTACTGGTTGGATGGCCTTCTACTGTCTGACTATGCTCAACATAGCCCTGGAGCTGGCTAAGCACCGTCGCATTTACGAAGACATTGCATCCAAGTTTTTCGAGCACTTCCTGCTCATCAGTGATGCAATGACCTTCCGTTCGGGCGATGACACCGTGCAGTCCCTCTGGAACGAAGATGACAGCTTCTACTACGATGCCATCTCCTACGGCGGGCCATGGACCCAGCAGCTACCCATTAGGTCCCTCGTCGGTTTGATCCCGCTGTATGCGGTTCTCACCCTAGAGCCCGAGCTCATCAATAAATTCCCCTCGTTCAAGCGGCGAGTGGACTGGTTCATCGAGAACAAACCAGACATAGCCGAGCGCAACATCGCCAGCATGAAGCGCCGCGGCAAAGACGACCGACTCCTACTGGCCCTTGTCAGCAAAGACCGTCTCGTCAAGATCCTGGAGCGAATGCTCGACGAAACAGAGTTCCTATCCAAGCACGGTATCCGCTCCATGTCCAAGTACCACGAAGACCACCCCTACTCCATGGACGTCAACGGCCAAACCTTCAAGGTCGGCTACGTCCCCGGCGACTCCGACTCCTCCCTCTTCGGCGGCAACAGCAACTGGCGTGGCCCGATCTGGCTCTGCGTCAACTTCCTCCTCGTCGAGTCCCTCCTCCGCTTCCACATGTTCTACGGAGACACCCTAAAAGTCGAGTGTCCCAAGGGTTCAGGGGACTACATGAACCTCGGCCACGTAGCAGAAGAACTGCAGCACCGCATGCAGCACCTCTTCGCCCGCAACGACGAAGGCCGCCGCGCTGTAAACGGCGGCTCGGACCTCCTCGATTTCGACGAGCACTGGAAAGACAATCTCTGGTTCCACGAGTTCTTCGACGGCGACAACGGCCGCGGGCTGGGGACATCGCACCAGTGCGGATGGACAGGTCTGATCGCAAAGATCATCCACGACACCGGTATCAACTGTCGTCTACCGCAGACGCCGCGGTCGCCCTTCGCCGCCGCGTCGCACTACTTCGACGATATCTTCTCCCGTTCTGGACGACCGCGCAGCTCGGGCCGTCCGTCTGTTCGTCGCTCGTCGACTACTCGCTCCATCGGGAACCGGAGTGACTTCTACTCCGGCGATGCTACACCCGCTGCGTCGACCGTCTTGGATGATGATGGTGAGAGTTGTGGTCCTAGTCGTGGGCCCAGTCGCAGGGGTAGTACTGCGGACGCTGATGCCCAAGATCATGTTAATCACTATGTGGAGAGTCAGCTGCAGAGAGTGCGCAGCTCTGCTTCGATTGCTGCGTACGAGGATGAGTTTGAGACGCAGGTTGACAGGGATAATTAGTAGAATGGGGCAGTCTCTTCGGCTTTGGATGCTGTCTAACTTTTGCATTCCGATCGTCCTCGTTTGATATCTGTCTTTCTTCTTTCTCTTCTCTCCTGGCCGCTTTCCTATTTGGTTGCTTCTGGACCTATTTAGTTACTTCTGGACACGACAGTCACGATCTTCTTTGTGCTTACTCTTCCCTTTTTCACATGTGTTGCATCTCCTGCTATCTATCATTTCCAACCCATTCATACATGGCATTTCGGAGCATAGTCTTGATCTCTAGAGCATTTGGTAGCGAAGTAGACGTCAATGATATCATGAGCTCCCAAATAGAAGGGACATAGCTGCTCGCCTTGTGGGTGTATCACGTACCGCTCTTGCACTCCTACAAGTCAGATATAGAAATAAAAAAGTCATTGCGCAGATTAACCAGCGATCAGACCGGCAATTCGGGTCCAGACATACGAAAGGGACGGCAAACATCAAGGTAAACAGATTGAGTCAAATGATCAACCCACTAGACAAGCTGTCTACCGTACCTTGTAGGACTCAGGCAAACATCGATCTATAAGACATCATTTATAGATGAATCTGTGCAATTGAAGTAATGAGAACAAAACAAAATGGAGGTAGAAAGTGGAATCTTAGAATCCCCCTTTTCCCCTACGAACGCTACCGTTCATCCGGGACGATATGCTATAATCTAACCATCCCCTCAAACACTGAGGCTAATTTACATTTACACAGCATCGGAAAGAGCCTTGTTCATCTTGGCGATCTTAGAAGAAACGCTAAGGTCGACGGTGCGGTCGGCAATCTCAACGATGAGTCCACCAACGATGTCAGGGTTGACCTGGTCAATGAGTTAGTAAATAGCTACAAAAAAAAATTCCATCGATTGTAACGAACCTTGGTAATAACCTTGAGCTTCTTGCCCTGGCTGAACTGAGACTTGGAAATGGCCTTCTCAAGACGGTTAATGGTCTTGGCATCGAGCTCCTGCGGACAAACTTTTAGCTTATATCCTTATTTTTTTTTCTGCGAGTGAAACACAGCTCATGGAGTACGTACCTGAGCACTGGTGATGTGGAGGTCGATCTCGCCGTGGTAAGCGCCCATCAGGGTAGCGAACTTCTCGCAGACACCCTCGAGGGAGCTGAAACGGTTGTGCTCGGAGAGAGTCTGGAGGAAGTTCTTGACGACACCGGCCTTGTCGGCCTTGTCAGCACCGGCGACCTTGAAGAGCTCCTCCACGATGGCCTTCTTGTCCTCGTCGGTGAGCATAGGGGAGCTGAGGATGCCGACGAGCTTCTTGTCACCCTTGAGGGTCTCGCCGAGGTTGGCGATAGCACGGGCAGTCTGGTCGAGAGCAGCGGACTTGGCGGAAGCGGTGTACTATTCACGAGGATGGTTAGAAGGGTAATTCATTCCGGGTTTTTGCTTGCAGTGTTTTGATGAGGATCTGAACACTGCTTTGAAGAGTGTGGGAGGGGTCGGGGAAAGACGGGGTGTTCGTCGCGAAAAGGCGAAGCACACGGTCGCGACAAGACCGAGGCGATGGAGGTGCATACCAGAGCAGAGGCGTAAGTGCCATCAACGCCGAACAGGGCGACGGGGGCGCGGGTATCCTGGGCCGGGGTGGCATAGGTCCTGATTCCGTTAACGGCGGCGGTGCGAGGAACCGAGAACTGGGTGGCACGCAGGCCAGCGCGGGCGAAGCGAGCGGAGATCATTGTGCAATTGGCTGGAGGAATGGCCTCGAGGAGGGAGGAGAGACGCAGAGGGTTGGATTGAGGAGGTGATATCGACGTTCGGAGTGCTTGCTTCTCGAGGATGCAAGGTTGAGACCTCCGGGCCGAATGTTCCCGTGGTCACGTGTACGCACACAAGGACCAAGTCACGTGTCTGTATAATTGCTTGGCGGCTGGGCATATCTTCGACTCTCAAAGGAGTTGCGAGATCCATACGCTAGTGATGTTGGAGATCCATCGAGTTTCGGGTCAACTATGCAGCAGGAAACATGAGATTGATCAAATCTCAGATTAGCGGCATATTAGCTATAATTAGTGCATCTGGTGGCCTACCAATGATTGGGTATTGTAGGTTATCGTAGGCTATTACGGAGTATGGAGAGTGGATTTAACAGGAAGAAGGATAACAATGTGGTTGTCTCTTTTTGTCATCTGCTTCCCCCGAGGCTGAGACTGAAAAGGAGATTCATCTGCGATAACCTACAATAACCATCAAGGCGTTCTTGTTACCAAATCAGAAAAAAAAAATACATGGATTCATCGCTTCGGTCTTCGCGTCAGGTCAAGCCCCAAACGCCAAAAGCCCATGCTAAAATACTGCAATGCATGCCGCACCCGAAACGCCATTAAGACACCTTTCCGTAGAACAGCCAGTATCCCTGACTGCGGAGATCAGATGCAAAACACAATCACTACCCAATATCCCGATTCAATCCTTAGTCGCTGCGTAACATGCTATCGACCAAATCACCCAGCGGTCCCCAGAAATCCTTCCCGCTGGCCAGCTTGTGCTCGTCGATGAACAAAACATAGTGTTTGAAGCTGGTGTTGAGGTGAGGCTCGAGGCCGAGATGCACTACCACTGGATAATGGTGGCAGTAGATGTGGGCGTAGACACGGTATAGACGCTTGAAGATCTGGCGGAGAAGACTAGGGAAGGTCTTGGGGAATGGGACACCGATTCGGCTAGGGAACATTTGTTCGTTGTCGACGTTGCTCTGAACCCAGGCCATCAAATGTTCGATGTATTCCGGGGCGGACATCTTGGTTGGCCGCTTGAAATTCTCCGAGTCTTGCCAGAGGTACTCGAACCTATCCAAACGTGTAAGCTGGGGTCAACGAGCTGTCGAAAAAGCACCGTACTCATCTGTAGCCTTCATCTCGGGACATGTCTGCGGTGAGCAGAACTCAGTTATTGAGCCATAAAGGAGGTTAATCTGGTTGTAGAAGTCGACCACTAGACCGCCAAAACGTTAGCAGATACCCCCAGTACAACTCCGCAAGATGTTTCTTACCATTCACGGCGAGCCATTCATTCTGATCTTCGCCTTCGGGCAACTTCACGGCCTTGCGCAAGCTACCACTTCCAAGTGTAGCCTCGGCAAACTGTCGTAGCTGATAACTGTTTGTGCCCTTGGCGGACGAGCGGGGCTTGAAGGGGGCGCGTGTGCGTGCATTGCTGGGAGGTGTTAGTCCAAAACAGCCCTGTTTGAGTGCGCGCACTGCCGGCGACAGGTAAGATGGAGGCTCCGAGAGGGGGAGATGGGAAGTGCGAGTAGTGTGGTACACGACGGAAGGGCTGATGACGGAAGGGAGTGCTTGCGGGGAGCGAGAGGCAGGCTCCCCAGGGGAAATGAAATGGGCAGCAGGAGGGGTAGCGGGGACAGACATGGTGGTGATGAACGAAGCCATATTCTCTCAGGCTCGAGGAAAAAAAAGTAATCCCTTCGGTAGGGGTGTATTTCGGCGGGGTTTGCGCTGATCGCGATGTGCCTGCATTCCAATGTTAGATACTAGTCGCTGTCCGATATTTGAGGGACGCCATCAGATGTGTAGATGCGCTGACGTGCAGATAATGCCAATGAACCTACCTGACAATAATTCTGGATGATATGTTCGAGAGAAGCGCAAGGAGAGAGATGTTATCGGGTTTCAGCTCCACCAGAGTTGATAAAGTGCCCAGATCCGATCGGTTGACTGACCGCGTTGCCCCAGTTACCGCGTCGACGTCACAGACTATAAGATATATTTTACATTTACATACTTGGTAGCAGTCGCACTGTCGTTATTTTCGATTCAAATATAGTATCAATTATACATGGGAGTCTAGAGCCTGGTGGGGTCTATATTTCTGGGAGTTTCTCCCTCGATGGCACAAGGGGAATATTTAATCAAAATAAGATCAAGCATAACCTGCACAGCAGGCAAGCACATGTTCATCTGGTATACCTGTGGTGTACATCTGGAGTTCTAGATTGGGTAGCCTTCATTCTCCTCGGGCAGTCGTTCTCGAACAGTCTCTCCATAAACCGTCAGCGGGATAGCAATCTCGAATGATTCACAGTTCAGATGTTCCATGGCAGACAGCACCGTGCCGCGATCATCCGATGACAAGGCCTCGAGTAAGCGAGTGCCTGATGGCGGGGCCCCTTGATCGCCTCGAACACTGGATGTCACAAACTCGAATCGTAACTCCCAGTCGAGGGTCACACCGCTCGTCAAAATTGAAGGCGTCGCTGTGATGGGGATAGCAGGGCTGAAAGCCACTCGGGTGGCATGGAGTGTGTTCTCAAACAGAGAAGCATGGATGCGCCGTGTGGTTCGGTGAATACTGGCACTTGACCGGATGGCCAAAGTAGGGGTGACTTTCTCGGACGTCTCTAACGAGGCACGCACAGCGTAGCATGGAATCGTAGCATCTCCAAAATCCATTGTGGCGATAATGGTCTCTCCAAGTCGATGAACTGGTCGGTTCAAGACGACCACTGCGATACGTTTACCCTCGCGGGCAATCTCAAAGCGATTGGGGCTGCGGCGAGAGTTCACAGCCTGGTTACTTCGAAGGATAGCAATATCGATGACATCCTTGGAAGTAAGCATCTGAGGTAATCCTTCGACGCTAGGTCGTCTCGAGGGCGTAGCACCAGGTGGGAACAGCGTGTTGGAACGCGCACGTTGCTCCAAGATCTCATCCACAAAACCAAGGAAGTCGGCCGCGGAATGGTGAGACTTGCTAATACTTTGGTTCTTCGTTGACACAGGCATCACTGGCCCAACCTTTTGGACCTTCGCTTCATCCCGTAGAAGTACATATGGTGACATCAAGTCATGGCCAAGAATGTCTCCCTTTTCTATAAGGACGTGAGAAATTGGGATGGAAGGAAAAGCAAAGAATGTAACTTACCATTCACGCCGCTAAAAACACGGAAGGGTATGTTGATGCGGTTGACCTTTTGGGGCTCGTTAGGCCCGCTAGGCCGCTGAGTTCCAATGACCAAATTATATGAGATCTTGATTGCTTTTCCTTTATGACTCGCCGGGAGTCCTTTGGGAAGGGAGAAAGAGAAGGAATACGACTGTTCCTCTCCTGGTGCCAGTCGGAGGTCAACAAAAAGCAGCGACTGCGAGGTGGACAAGAGCGGAATTGATCTCGACGATGTAACACCACGCATTTCTCGTAATCCGTCCAACTCGTTATTTGAAAGAAGGCCATTGATAGATTCCTCGATAGTGTTCCATCTGAGTGAGCCCCAGAACCCACCGCTCTTACGTGGTCGTTCGGCTGTTGGCGTTGGGCGGCCAGGAAGTCCGCCTGAACTCGGTTGGCCACCAACAACTCCCTTTCGCTTGACTTCGTCGAAGGCGGACTGGTTTACTAACGACCCATCGACCGTGAATGATGCGTTAACCTGCGCATAGCCCATCAGCAGCGCCTGGCTGTTGGAGGCTTTGGCAGGAGATGCAACTACGCTTGAATGATGCCGCGCATGCCGCATGGAGGGAGCTCGCCCATTCTGGAGAGAATAATTCGTGTATTCTGATCCGAGGGTCTCGGTGGAGTGGTCGCTGACTGAGTAGAACTCCCCACTGCTCCGGTTGCTCCCGTTCACGCTTGTGACTGATATGATCCGAGTTAGTTGCTGATGCGCCGGTCCAGATAGACCCTGTACATCTTTGAGAGTGGGTCTTCCCCCGGTTGATGATGTACCGTTCGTTGTCGCCGACTTTGGTGATGGGGTGCGCACGGTGCGACTGTTAGTCGAATCGGCTGAAGCCGCGGGCGGAAACTTAAAATCGAGGGGAGGTGGTTGGGGCCGTCGGGAAGGTGGACGCAATGGCTCTATGGCACCTGTTGGACTCGTCGCTCGAGAGCCAGGTTGGGTGGCTCGCCCCAAGTGGGAGGTATCGACTCTCAGATTGCCATTGGGATGCTCGTTGGGAGCCTCTGTCAATGGAAACGGAGAAATATGAGAGGGAGTTCTCGCTGATACGAGACACTCATTAGTTGAAAATCCCTTCGCATGTTTTGCACTGTCCATCATCTACCTTTTTTGTAAGAATCCTCGTAGCTATTGTTCCTCCGCGGTAGAACCTGGAGACTCGCCGAGCGCCCATGACCCCTGACTGGCTGACGTCGATTGTAAGGAGAAGGTGTCGGATCGGTCTGGCCTTCGCTATCAATGGAGAGGATTGAGACGGATCGTTTATGGTTGTGGCCTTGTTGCCATTCTCGCGGTGTAGAGGGGCCGCTGTTCGGAGGAAAGCTATGGGAGCCGACCAACGAAGAGCTCAGGGACGAGGCCGTCCGGTGATAAGGCTTCCGTTGGGAGCTGATGGAGTATGATCGCCGACCGGAAAAGAGAGCCTGGGGCGATTTAAATCCGAAGAAAGATTCCGAGTTCGACTTGGGTGTGTGGTTTGCGACTCGAGAGACCTTCCGTGAATGTTGTCCTTCACCCGCGTTATTGGCATCGGCGCCAGTATCGGCCACGTTCTTGAATGTTATAGTACATTCTACATCCTCTCCTGCAAAGATAGTCTGGTCCTTCCATTTCACGAAGACTTGGATGTTGGATGGCATGGCGGTTGTCTCAGCATGTGGGCTGCGGTTCGAGGGCCAAGGTCTGGAGGGAATTGCCGGCACGTTGAGCTGTAATTAGGTCGAAGCTTGGTGAAATATGCCGCCATTAGCATTCTGTCAACTCGAATGAACCATGCTGGTTGGAGAGTTGAAGATGTGTTGCCGGGGGAGTTGTGGCGACGATATCCTTGCTCCTAGCTCCACCCCGAACTAAACCCCGAACTACGGGCTAAATGCCATGATACCCACCCTACTCCATACTGCAACCAATTACTAGTTATAAGAGATATGTTGTTTCCTCTAGGTTATATTATTTATTGTACAAGCGCAACTCAAAACCCCATATATAGCATGGTATCATGTACACAGACGACTATCTTCGCTCGCGATTGTTGTCATCATACAGCACATGGAAATCCGAAAGGTTTCGCGTGCGGTTTGTCGAAGGGCGAAGACCAAGTTCAGCCATACGACTCCAGATTCTATCATGCCGATTTTCCCATCGCTTGCGCCGACTCTCCATCTCGTCCTCCGATGGGCGCCATTTGCTCTTCAAAATTCGGCGAATAGCTTCCGGAGACATCTCAAACTCCTCTGCGAGGACAGCAGTCGTAAATTGTTCAGGTGCCTTCGCGTGAAGATGACGGATGCCATCGAGGGCATCAGGTGAAAGCTTCTTAGGTGGATTCCAACCACCGGCGAACTTCTCTTTCAGAGCGGCTTTTTGCACTTGCCAGTTCTCGGGCTTTCTCTTTCCTCTGTTCTCGGAGAATTGTTTCGATTTTTCGGCTCTGTCTTGCCAATCCCTGCGAGGTTCTTTTTTCACCTCCCTGCGAGTCTCGTTGCGGAAAGCTCTGCGCTCTCTGTCGGTTCTTCCGGTACTATCAGGGTCCCTTCGTTGATCTTTGGGGTGGCGTTTATGAGTATTCCAACCACCTGTCTTGCCGAATGAGTCGTAATCTTTCTTTGGTTTTTTGTGTTGAGAAGGCAGGGTGTCATCGGCGACAGCCGTGGTTTCAGGGGCTGCGGGTGTTTGTTGATCATTCTGAGAATCATGCAAGCGCGAAATTGAACGGAAGGATCTCTGAAGATGGATATTCAAAGAGAAAAAAGGACCGGAGGCAAGAGGTCGGCGATAGGGGCTTGAAGAAGCGCTGGTGAGCTGAGAGCGGAAAACATTGCGCAGAACGGCAGGCAGGGCCAGCCTCGATGAGGCAGCACATTTAGCCATCTTGGGAATATGTTGTAGATGAATGAAAAAAGGGAGTGACGAGCAGAGCAAAGTTGATAGATAATGTGAGATCTGGAAGTTCCAGAGGTCATCGAAGAGAAAATATCCGGGTGGCGATAAGAGAACTAACAAGCGAGCCCCAAAATACATAGCAAGACCTCCTTGTATCTCAGCAACTACATACAGGTGCACGTTGTTGGAATTTATTGTCAATAGCTATTGATAAGACTTTGTAACTCTATACATTAATTTGTAGAAGATCGAGCAGCTGCATTATTGTATTGAAAATTGCATTGCTAAACGCCAGAACTATATACATCGTTCTTTACCTTTTTTCCGACATAAGTTGTACCAACATCGATCATGCTTTAGCTCTCATCTGATAATCTGACTAGTCCTATGGGACACTACCTAGGTATTACCATTAGAAGGTTGTCCCTTTCTCAACGCAGAAGTTGTGGTGCTGGTAGTAGTGGAAAAGGAAAGGTGGAATCAGCCTATCGATGGTGCGAAGACCATTCTAAAATGTCCCTCGAACGACTGGTTTTCGGCTCAGCGTTGTTCACAGAGACAAGCAATTCTGCTGACTTATAAGGAGGACCTTTCATTGTTGTATAATGCCTGGTAGCAGCAGCTCTTCTTCATCACGCCCAGAGCCAAAACCGACGGCATTCAGATGCGTCTGGCTGGAATGATATTCTTGAAAGAATAGACTGGCAAATTCCAATGACCTCAGATAAAACCCTGCTGATGCCCAGTCTAATAAACAAATACGGCCACCATCTAACCAGAGAAGCTTTGGAGGGGCTATATTGAAATGATAAAATACCAATAGGCTAAGATCAAATTGAGCCTTGCCATATTTGGGGAAAACCGGCTATTGAACCATTCCTCCAGTTACTAGGTATGACTCGGGCCAGAGTAAGTCAATTGACGGGCTACCACATAGGCTACCAGCGCTATCGGCGGTAATAGAGTGAAAATACTCAGCGAGTCTAAGAATGTAAGAGTTCAGAAGAGGATCAATAGTTTTGCCCGGAATCAAATCCGATACTATATAGCCCCAACCCTCATTGCCTATAAAAAATGAATGAACCTAAGGGACTATAATGGTATCTGGTTTTTTTTTACGCTTTTCGCTGATTCTTTACCTCGTAGGGGGAGACTTAACGGCCGAACTTAACCACCAAGTCACAACCCGGTAGTTTAACGACCTGGTTGCCATACTTCGTGCCTCCAATAAGTTGATCCTCTGCATAAGAACGGCAATAGTCATTAATCGACTGGCGATTGTCTAATTGAACAGACATGGTGACATCAGACATTAAAGAGAGTAGCAGGGGGAGAGAGCAAGAAATACATAACTCGGCAACATAAGCTGTACGTCTCTCATATAAGACCATGGGGCTATTCATGTCTGCTATATTCCATACTAAAGGCTACGAATGATGATATGCAAGTAGTAACAAATAACCCAAGATATAAAATAAGATCTTCATTCTTTTCCCCATCTATTGCGATCTCTCAGTTTGCGACTATCGCGAGTACGAGCGACAAACTAAGTATGCCACCGCGGTATTACCAGGTAGTATTTTGAAAGTGCGGTATAGTTTTACCTCTGCAATTGTATCAAGTTGCCTACGATATGTATACGCTCTCGGTGTATTTAATTGATACTTTACCAGTGTATATGCTCTATGATGACTCTATGTGGTAGTTTAGAACACAAAAGCCACATGATAGTATCAGAATTCTACGAAGAGCAATATGAAAGACACCAAAAAGACACATAATAGCAAGTCATATGATATGGGGATAACTACCCGAAACCTTCCAAAGCTTACCAAGACTACTCGCTTTATCTTAAGTGAAGGTTGCATTTCAACATGGAGCTTCCTGAGAAATTCCGGGGAGAGCTACTACGTGGATGATGGTGAAGGAGATTGTCACGGGTTAGATCCCACATGTGTAGAGATCTTCGTGCTTACGGGGTACAGATCTATTTGATTGGTAGAAATGGGCATGTAAGATTGCCAAGAAGTTCAACACCGGAGCTGCCGATGTATCGCAATGGACAGGTCGAATTGTGCCAGTGAGATTAGGGCATCGGGGGGCACGAGATCGTATTCCAGGCACGTGAGACTGAATCGAGGAAACTTCCAAGATTAATGCAACGATCGGACGAGCAATCGGAGCTGTGGGCCTTCGGTAGTGGAACCTCCCATGAGCCTCCCTTGGGTCTGATCTGATCTGATCTGATGTGATCTTGCGATTTAATCACATCCAACGTACGGAGTATAGCATACTCCCATTAAAGCTCACGCTGAGCCGATGGTGCGGGTAGTGCGGCGACCTGTGCGTACACGACCCACCGTTCATATCACGCTTTTCCGCAGATCGAAGGAAGTCCCTCGGTCTCAAAAGTGAGAATCCGGTAATTCCTCAAATCCAAGAGGCCAATCAGAAGCCAAGCAAAAAGCCCAAATAACCCCATGGAGCCAGGGGCATCCAGAAGGTTCAGATTCCTCTGACTGGAATGATCTGCTTTAGTGCGGAATGAGCTTCGTGTTTGTTGACTTTTCTCGTCCTATACCCTCTTTTGGTGAGTTATAGATGTGTGTGTGGATAGAGATCGGACTTAGCTGATCAGAGCTTCATCCTAGCTTGCCCCCACTAATTCTACCAATCCTCCACACTGTCTCCTGACCGACTCTCCGACATAAAAATTCCGGACGCCTACTACAGCCTCACTGGCATCCTCAAACCTGTCTGATGAACTTTGCTTGACATGCAAATATCCCACGCTCTTAGAGGACATTGAAGCGCCGACCGCCTCCCCGAGGATATGGCCACCACCGCTCACCCCAGTGCAAAAAGCAAGCTTGCTGGACCCAGCGCATCCTTGAAAATCACTCCTTCGAACTCTCCAGTCCTCCGACCAGGGACACGAACCCCCAGCAAGACCCTCCATCAATCCTCCTTGTCCCTCCAAACCGTCATCGGCACAACAACTACAACCCCAAACGGATTTTCATGCCATGATCAGAGCAGAAGCTTTGCGCTATGTGCTGGATCAGCAGCGGTTCTTGCAGAATTGGACGAGAACGACAACATAACACAACGCTTCTTCCGAGCCCGCCCCTCCGCGACGAGTGTCAACCCGTCAACTTCTTTTTACAACCAGTCGACTCCCCCGGGCAGCCCGGACCCCAGATCACGATCCCTTTCCCATATCCGGTCGAATCCGCATCTTAATGTCAATGGGTCTCCGTCGAGCGAAGTCATCGACATCGGCAGTCCACGTGGATGGTCTTCGAGGGAAAGAATCAAAGCAGTGACGAGTGTTTCAATCAGCCCGAATGGAAGATTCCTTGCAGTGGGAGAGGTAAGTGGGAATCGAGATATAAATTATTGCCACAACAACGGCAGCTAACGACGTCAAGACTGGCTATAATCCTCGAGTCTTGATATTTTCGACAGCGAGAGATGCCTTACCTGATGTTCCTCTGTCCATTCTAAACGAGCATACCTTTGGTGTTCGCAGCCTGGCGTTTAGCCCAGACTCTCAATATTTGGCCACGCTCGGCAATCCAAACGATGGATTTCTCTTTATGTGGACAGTAAACCTCAAGAATGGCTCGGCCAAGTTACACTCTGTGAATAAATGCACCTCATTTATCAATGATATGTGCTGGGTCGGCCATACTTTGGTCACGTACGTTTGATCGGATGGGGATACTTAGCAGTCAACTAATGTTTTTCTTTAGGACCGGCCTGCGGCATGTTAAGGTCTGGCGTCTTCCCACGGCGATTCGGCCTGTTTCACCGACCAAGTCACGTTTGAATGTCGAGGTAGCTGCCCTCTCGCCCAGTTTTGCCCCAAAAGCACTTACCGGCAGGAATTGTCTACTGGGCACCCTAGGCGATAATACTTTCACCTGTGTGAGCAGTATATCCCAAAACGAGGCCGTAATCGGCACAGATTCAGGCGCAGTTTGCTTTTTCGATGATCGTGAAGGATCTCAGAAGCTGATCACGGTAAAGCAAGTTGGGTTCAGCATCACTTCGTTGGCCGTGGACTTTGACCAAGAGTCCATATGGGTAGGTGGAGGAGGAAGGCAAATGCAGCGATTATCATTTGAAGTCTTACGTGGAACATCCACGCCGACTTCTCCTGCGCGCCTTGAAAAGAGTGCACTTGACAAGAAAGGCAAGGCACCGGCGATCACTTGCATGGGGTCTCTTAGTTCTCATCTGGTTACTGTTGAATCAACCCGCGCGATTCATGTCTACCCGATTGACACTCTAGGTGAAGATGGTGAACAGGAGGCAGGCGAGGCTTCCATGCCGGCCCATCGGGACCCGATTCTCGGTATTTGTCGCATGGATTTTCCCAATAACTTGTCTGCAGACTTCTTCACGTGGTCTCGCAATGGTACGGTGAACTTTTGGGATGCACAAGGGAAGTGTCGAGGATCGAAGAATATCGATCTCGACCAATTTCCCGGAAAAGAAGACGATGCGGCAAACGAACTCAAAGTTCTGAGGACCGCTGAGAATGCGGACTGGTTTGTCTCTGGTGACAAGTTTGGTGTGTTGAGGTATGTACAAAATTAGGATATGAACCGAATGTTCTTTAGCTGACTGTGATGCAGAATCTTTTCGAACGCCGACTGGACTTGCCTCAACGAGGCGCGCGCCCATGGCGGAGAGATTACGGATGTGGCCATCCAAAAAATGGACGAGACCTGGCTGATAGCTAGTTCTGGGCGTGATCGGATGGTGCAACTATTCGAGACACGGGACAACGAGTTGCAGTTGATTCAAACCATGGACGATCACGTCGGGGCTGTTAATCAGTTGCTGTTCATCAACGAAGGTGAAAAATTGCTTTCGTGCTCCGCAGATCGCACCGTTGTCATAAGAGGTCGCGCGACACGCGAGGTGGCTTGTGGCACATCTGTTGCCTATCTGATCTCAAGGGTCATCACTCAAAAGGCTTCCCCCGTGTCGATGACACTCTGTCCCGACGACTCGAACATTCTATACCTTTCTACCATGGACCGTTGTGTTTCGAAATTCGATATCCCAACCGGCCGTCAACTTCACAGTTTCAAGGCATCTGATTCGGAGACAGCTGATGCGGTGGTTTTGGGCTCTTTGACAGTTGCCTCCGAGATCTCAGGCCAGACTCCGAAGGTTCTTATAGGTGTTTCGAGCACCGATAAATCTATTCGCGTCTATGATCTAGAGCGAGACCAGCTCCTTACTGGTGAATTTGGCCATACAGAAGGTGTAACCGATGTGTTACTTCTGGAGGAGCGTGATAAGTCCGATGGGTCCCAAACCAAGCGCACAGTGGTGAGTGCCGGTATGGACGGGATTGTGATGATATGGAACCTATCTGTCCAGCAACAGGTCTCCCCAGACCTTGCAAACACACGGGAGGACGACGAATGCCCCGTCAAAGAAATGACAGCGGCAAGGCCCCCTCTCCGAAAAGTCCTTTCCCGCAGCGAACTCGCCGGATTTCAACGACCGGATAGCCCGAATCCTCCAACACCAACACCTATCCGCGAGCACTCTCCAACTCTACTCCGCAAGCTGTCTCGGCTATCCCTAGCACCATCATCACTAAAAAACCACGCCGTCTCAGAAAGATCCTCCCCTCCAAACCGCCTCTCCCCAACCCCGGGCCCAAAGCAAGACCGACACCGGCGGTCCCCATCCCCAATAAGCCCAAAATCAAAAACCCCAACACCCCGGAAACCACACACCGCAAGAACCAGCAACCGCCGCACATCCATCGACTTCCGCAACCGCGGGAAAACAACCCCGCGCAGCGAGGTCGGAAGCTTAGACACATCCACCGAGCAGCTGTGCCGGACTCTGCGAGTGTATCGCAAGAAACTCAACGGCTCGAGTCAGCGCATGCAAGCGCAAAAGGAGCTCGAGCGCGAGCTCAATCTCACACTCCGCATTGTGGGTGGTCATAGACAAAGCAGCGATGAGAGCGGCGAGACAGAGACAGATAGTAGCGGTAAGGACATGGAGCGGGAGCCGAAACAGAGCTACTCGGCCATGCCCAAGTTGCCTCGTATCCCTCATCGTATGCCGTCTACCCCGTCGCTGCGGTCCAAGGGGGTGCGGCAGGCTTCGCGGAGCCGTTCCTGCGATGCGCATGGGGAGGAATGAACTGGGTTATCCCATTGGGGATCTTTATTCTGCTTTCGGAAAAGTTACAGACTGCATTTTTGGTGTTTTATGGCTTTCGTGGAATTGCTGTGGCGCTTTCATAGTGCCTTTCCTTGATTCTTTCTTTTTGCTTTCTTATTTACTGACATCTTGACTTGAGCATTCTCTTGATTTCTCCCTTTTGTTCCATTGCATCTTTGCATCATCTACCGGATTTTGTGGCTTGGGCGATTTTGCTTTCTACTTTCTGATTTCTCAGAGATCATTTCCCTTCTGATGATACCCACATATTTATACTCTATAGGCCATCTCGCCACGAAGATCAATCCTTTCTTTCTCTTCATATTTCTTTTTGATCGGGAAAGCATAAGAACAATCAGTTTGAGTTTTTCAATTTCATATCAAGTACCTAGCACACTACACACACAATCCTCCACCTTGTCACAATTTATCTGAACCACATACCCACCCCAGCCCAAACCAGCCCACCAATACCAACACCAACTCAAACTCCAATCAAGCTTCCCAGTCTGATCTGAAGTACGTTGACCAGCGCTTTGCCCTGAGCACCAGGCACAAGCTGGGCAACACGAATGGCTTTTTCCGCCCAACGCTGACAATCCTGGTCCCGCGTAGCACGGTAAAAGTCAATAGCCTTGTTGAAGGACATGGTAGCAACATTGATTAATTCCCCCGCTGGATATGTAAACATATAATCCATCTCCGACCCGACCTGGATGGCATTGAGGCTGTGCTGTGTACCGTATCTTTCCTCTGCAACGGCTGCCTCTTCGTCTGCCATTGCGAGGATTTTATCGAGCACTTCTTCAGCAACTTCAGCATCGGCCATTTTGAAACCAAGATTGGCACTTCTATCAGTGCTTGCGTAGGGGTCCGGTTCAATGGCTAGTATGAATAGACAGTGGAGGTAACGAGGCAGGGAGGCTCGGAAATCGTGTTGCCATGTGGTAGGGGGATCGTCCCGTAGCTCGTTGAGTTTCGACACGATCCGCTATTGTATAGATGTGAGTATTTTTCAAAGAATGTAGTCTCCCGGTAATAAAGAAACAACGAACCTTGATAAGCCAGATCGCCCATGTGGGTGGTAGGTTCAATCGGAGAGTCAAATCCATGATCTGTGGGTAAAACTTTGAATCAGGGATCGTGTCATCGGATGCACATATCCTGACAACATCCTGCCACCTGTTGAGGTGCATGGTAGCCTCAAGGTTGAAAAATCGGGCAATATTATAGTGCTTTTCTTCTTTGTAATTTGCGCCAGCGTCTGTCTCTTCTCCATCTTCCCAACCACGCAAGTCACCTAGTTGTTGAAAACAAATGCATACATCCTCGTAGTGCGGTTTCTGCAGACAATTAGTATTATGGGACTATAACGTTGCAACATTTTCGGGGGATAATATGTTGTAGACAAGAATTGATGTAACTAACCTTTGCAGTCGGATCAGCACAGCGGGCCCTAAGTGTGCTAACAAGGAGACGAAGGTAAATAACCGAAAACAAATGCGGCCGGGGTGCTTTGGAGCCCCCCTCAGGGTATTCAATCTGACGATACTGGAGCGCAAACTGAAAAGATGTTAGTAAAACATAGCCAAGCAAAAACTTTGCCTGGTCGAAACAGACATCTCTGGAGTGATCTAAGGCATGCGTAGCCGACAGGAATCCGGAAGAGTTGATAAGTTTCAGAGCAACGTTGTAAGTTGCCAAATACAGCCATTCCAGTTGAGTGACTGAGACCTCCCGATCGCCACCTTCAAACAGGCTGTTTTCTTTGGCATAAGACAGGGCTATTGAACGATTAGCATCACAAATTACTATTGCCTGGGGGAAAACGCACCACTT
The DNA here is from genome assembly GCF_015533775.1 of Penicillium roqueforti. Taxonomy (NCBI): domain Eukaryota; kingdom Fungi; phylum Ascomycota; class Eurotiomycetes; order Eurotiales; family Aspergillaceae; genus Penicillium; species Penicillium roqueforti. Next base: position 56,861 of record NW_024067616.1, read on the forward strand.
TCGAGTACAGTCTCGATGCATTTGCCAAGTCTCTGGTTAAAGCCACCCTTGGATAGCTCTTCGGAGAGAAGAGTAATGGCAAACCTATTCATAGTAGGCAAGTTAGCCTTGCATAGCGAGTCAAAAATATGAAACATTCTCACATGTGATGTTCGGCGGCGGGAAAGTCATGATGATAAATGTCATCTGAAGTCAAACAGTTGATAAATGGTTCAAGACAATTCAGGACTTCTTCTGGTTTGTGTTGTCTCTGAGCTTCCATTGCGCACGAAAGAAGGCTCAGTTGCTTGTGCGGCACGGGATGCGAAGGAAAGCCGAGATAGAAATGCGCTTGCATATAGTTAGAATAGGCCAGAAGCGTTGGTTTCCGATAGAATATTCGTACCAGCACCGCTTTTTCCCTCCAGCAATGTCAACTTGTAAGACAAGTACATCCTTTGGCAATCTTCCTGGCTTTGGACTATACCCCGATCGATTAACCAACGAGCGTCGGCAAGCTGTCCAGCCTCTATGTAATAAGCAACCAGCTTCCTGAAATATGTCAGCTCACAGTGCTAGTTAAATCTCAATTCTTGTTCCACTAACTTTTGTATCACAATCTGGATGGGCAGGGAGCAGCGTTGGAAGATCTTTGGCTGACTGCACAACTGAAGCCATAGCCTTGCACTCCAGCGGTCATTCCGGGAAATTGCACCAGCAGTCATTTTCCAGATGCACTGTATATAATAGTCAGCTCCTTGAATTGAAGATGATGAGAGTTTGAGTATGCCTTACAATCAATGTGGCGTGAGATGCCCTACTGCTAAAAGATGGATATCCACGTCGCTCTAGTGAGTCAATCACATCCTGGAGGGCCTGAATACGCGTAGAATCAGACAAGTCCGATCTGCTCAAAAGTAGAAGAAAAGCAACAAAGCATTTCTCTGTCCATTCTCCTGCTGGCAGAGGGCGCATGAGCAGCCTTCGAAGTGCTTCCATTCCGTCATCCGAACCACTAAAGAACTGTCAGCAAAGTCTCTCACCGATAGGTGTATCAAGGTACCCTATATGACCCAGAGATCGGGCATATTGGAAAATTCTGGATCAACAGTTAACATTTATCAAAAATTACAGTAAATAATTGGGATAACTCACATCGGCATGTTCATATCTGTAAGGGTCATGCCATCAACCAGCCTCTCTAGGGCTACAACAATATTGTTAATTCAATTCCATTCAAGATAAAGATCAGTCTTACCTTGTAGTGCCCCGTCATTACTAGGATTGCCATGTCCCATAGATAGATCAAAAAGGATCACAGCAGGGTGAAATGGGTAATTCTAAAAAGGTCAGCTTCAAGTCTACCACATTCACCACAAACGTACTTCTCTCAAGTAGCTCATTTCAAAATCGTAGATGGCGGTTGCCAGAGGGATTTTGACTTGTGAACAAGCCACAACTGCAGCATGTTAGTCCGGGTCATCAACTAGATCAACCCACCCACCAAGAGAATGTCGAATAACCAAGTCCCAATCATAATAATATGGAAACTTAATCATCATGTGTAAGGACTGCAAGTGATCGCTCGCTCTCTGCAGCCATGTGATAGCGATGTCAGGCAGGCGCCGTGCGAGTGCAGAGTCACCAATGATAAAGCAAGTCTCGAAAATCCACTCTTCATCATGCGACCTATGCAAGACAGGGAGTTTGCCATAAAAATGCTCGGCGATATCTGCTCGTTCATGCAACCAGGCCTGAAATAATGTCAATTCTGGTGTTGACACACAAAGCAGTGTTCAAGCAATGCAACTCACCAGTCGCATACGGAGCAACAAGTATTGGGTGGTGATAGTGCGGTTAATCGCAGCGTCAAGCCCGAGATGAGCAGGCTGAATGTTTGACAACCTCGTGGCTGCCACTGACAAGATATTTACCGCAATTTCGCTTTGCTGGTTCACTGTTCTTGTCGTTAGACCTGATCAAGTCATCAAGTGAGATGTAAGATGGTATACCAATGCAAATACGCGCAGCCTTGACGGCCAGATCGAGAGCCCGGAGGTCTCCTGTAAGAGGTTAGATAAGGTCACTTCAACATATATTAGAGGCCATTAAAAACCTAGGAGGTCAGGCATGACAGCCATGTTCAACACAACAAACGCGAAAGCCCTCACTTTGCCGAGAATCAGCATATCCTCCGGATTTTGACCACGCAAGCTGATCAGATGGGTGCAGTCATTCCAGAGTAATGTTCCAACCATATCCAGCTGCTGGCGACTCGATGTATTTGCCATGACAACAAACGGGTTACGCTTGAGCCATCTATCCAGTCTGGAAATGGCATTGGGAGGAAGGAGAGGACTCGAGGTTCCGACTGTAGATAAGGCTATATGCAAAGTGTGAGCATGACCTAGATAGAAGAATATGGGGGTCAGCTGCTGCGCATAGCGGGGACATGATGTGTGGCTCGTACCAGCTAGAGCCGGGTGTAGTCTAGACGGTTGCGCCATGGAGAGAAGACTTGGGGATTGGGAGCCAATGGGAGAAAAGATGAAAAGAAAGATAAAAGGGGATAATGAAGGTTACGAAGAGGTTGGGAGAAGAGGAAGAAAGAAAGTGAAAGTGAGAGGGAAGATTGTTTGGAGTTGGAAGAGCGTGGAGGGACGAAAGAGACGACGAGTCAAACCCAAAGTGCTCGTGTCGTCCCTTGACCATTGCAAACAGAACATTTACACTACTCAGAGCACCAGACCCTGTTACTTCGTATGTATATATGATTTGACTCAAAACATACTGTTTGATGTTATACACATAAAATCAAGCACTATACATTTTTCTGTGAGGAGCACAGCCAGAACTTGGGGAATCACTAAATCAAACGATGATACCAAAAGAGAAGTCCTTGTGTGTCATGGAATAAATAACAGTCTACCGAAAAGTACTATCTATCGATGGGGAGGAAGTTCCCAACGATGAGAGACGGGCTGCACAGTGTTAGTTCCGGCATGTCAGTATCTAGTGGACAGTGGTGAGCAATGAACACGTACATGTTGTGATTGTCTCGTCTGATCGTAAACGAAAAGCAGCAAGTTATACCGTCACTCCTTGAGTTGGGGTTAGGGCTCTTCAGCGTGCAACTAGTGAGCATAGCCTTTTGAGTATTGTCGAAGGCAATGGCGCCGAACTTTTCCCAATAACTGACCAGCTGGTCTTCGACAATGATCTCGTGGATAGCAAGTTTGCCCTACAGAGAGTAAACATGTGAGTTGGGTGTAATATGACGTGGCGAGTCTCCAGTCTTGAAACTTACATCTCGAAGACCCTCAACCGGGACATCAATCAACTGTGCCATTTCATTATTCCCTCGGAAGATCTCGCCCGTTCGACGCCAGCAGCAGGCTGGGATAGCCATACTGGCAAAGACTCGGTCATACTCCATAAGACTGCGCTCGAACCACATCTCCACCAGAATCAGTTCGATATCAGTCAAGCTCTGCATGCGTTCTCGGAACTTCGGCCGGAACTTGTCGAGCTGCCGCAGAATCTTTTGTCGAGATATTTGTTGCATGTTCTTTTCCATGTACTGGTTCAACCGTGCATATCCCTTAACGTAATTGAATGGTTTCAGTAGTCCGGCATCATATTTCGCTTTGAGAAGCTTGTTCATCCGCTCCTCTGGTGGGTCAGTTCCTGCCGGGTCGGCGGCGGTCATGTAGTACGTTTCCCGGGCTTTGTCATTACCCGTCGCGGAGGTTGAGCGTTGAATCGAGTCTCCTGGCAGTGCTTGGCTCTGTGCTGGCGGCGGAAGTTGTGTTGGAGGAGGCAACCCGTTCGGTGCTGGCATACCATTCATCGAGTTCATCAACGACGAATCGTTGTAGATTCCCTGCATATCTTGATTTTGGAACATTGCCCCGTCGTCTAAGAGACTGTTACTGAGGAAATCGCCGAGCAGATTGTACTCGTTGGTCACTTCGTGTGCATTAAACATGTAGGAAGGGTGGAGAGAATGCATGTCCTGGAACTGATTCTGACCACCTACCCAATCGTTGTATGGCATGACTATCGTACCACGTTAGCTGAGTCCGGCGGCAAAACAGGTTTTGTTGCGAACTCACGCTGAGAGGTAGCCTCGAGTGACTGACTAGACGCAGAAAGATTCCCAGGCGGCACCGTTGAAGGCGGATTCACAACTGAGGGTGCAATTCCGATCGTGGTATCAGGGAATGATTGCTGACCAGCAGCATCGGCTATGTCGACACTCGTAGGCATGCCTTGAACGGAGCCCAATTCATTGTTAGACGAGCCCTCGTCGTCTGCAGCAGAATGTTCGTGTTCGCCACGTCCTCGTTTCGCAGTTTCCCTCGGCTCGTCATGACACAGGTGACCGATGTTTCGCTTTATACAGCGTGTGCAGGGCCGTTCCTTCAGAATTAAACAGGTCAGCTGGTGCAAATTATTCTCCGCAGGTTTGCGATCAAAGTTTCAGACGTGACGGGTCGCGAACGCGGAAAGGGAGACAGAGGTGTCGTACCGAGTCGCAGGTCATATGCTGTCCCACGCGAGCAAAACCCCCCGTTAGCAAAGCCAGTTCCTTGAATAGATATGCGCTAGCATTGATGTCATGGCGTATCGCATATAGTAACCAAGTATAATAACATTCCCAAGAAGTTAACTTACCGAGCGGCGACAATATACACAGGCTGGAATTGCGTTAGCGAAAATGTTCTTGTGGTGATGCGCAACAGGATCGGACGCGCCCAGATCCCTGTCGCATGCTGCGCAACGGCACCTTACCGTGATTCACCTTCCGGCGCTTCTTGGGGCTGGAGTGACTCCCCGAGCCGGTCGTTTCGGCCTTGGCCGCAGCTGTTTGCGGATTCTTGATGCTCGTATCCTTCCCTGCATCAGATCTGGATTTTGTCGCATTGGAAGTGCCCAGCGGCGCATTCTTTTCGGACATTGCGCAAGAGTTCAGTGAGAACCACCAGGGCCGGAGCGGAATGGCTGCCTGCAGACCAGTTGGTAGTAGTTGGTAAACGTCGAAAAGTTCTTGGGGATGGAGAAAGCGGAGTCACCCCTCCGAACTGCTCCGCATGGGGTTGGCTGTTTGGGCACACGTCACTGTCGGGGCGAGACCACCTCGGCTGCGGAATTGCGTTTTCTATGCTTACAATTGATCGGATTTCGATTGAAACTACATTGGTATTGTGTAAAAGGTGGAGGCTCGTGTTTATTGATCTAGTTTCTTCCCCTTTTCATGCGGTGGAGCCTCGGTTGTCTGATCACCCTTAGAGCATGACTCCTCAGATTGTACTAGGTGCGCAACATATCTGCATTACCCTTCTCTTGATTTAGGGTGATCCATATTTTACCCTTGCAGTCGGTATCATCTGTTGAACAGAGGTGCGTTCGACCGTGCGGTTCCACCGTATGCAGCTATTCAGCGAATGCATTGGAGTTAAGCACGCGACCAGGATTGCCTATGTGATTCCTGATCGCCAAGCTTGGGCGATACTTGGTTTGAGTTTCTAATAAATGTGCATACCCTGGGTCCGAGGCCCTTCATGTGTCAATCATAAGAAGCATCAAAATGCCGGGATTGGTAGCTTGCAAGTGCAGTGATGTCCAGCAATAATCAGTCATTGGGGATCGAGTATAGATCCAAGGCAGCTTGTGAACGAGTGATGGCATCCCCGAGTCCTGCGAAGGGCGCTATATTGCTTTCCATGGATTGAAGATGGCCATGTAGTTGCTTCATGAGTCCTTGGACTTCGGGGTCGGTCTCCAACTAAAATCAAATAGAATGGTAAGTTGACAGGGCAAGCACGCGTGGTTCACAAGCAGTCCGTACCTCATCTAGTGTCACTTGACTATCTTTCGCGCCGAGAAGCATGAACTCAGAGGACCCAGAATCCTCAGTTCGAGGAAGTGCATCCAACTGTCGGAGCACGGGGTGTTCCTACGGTCGTAAAACATTAGCCAGTCCATTTTGAAGCGAGATAATCTGCTGCATACATTCTTAGTCTGTCGTTTCCTTTCAGCCTCGGCCCGTTTCGCATTCTTGTCCATTTCCTGGAGCGATTTTGTTTCCCTAGCAAGGAGCGCTTCTTCTTTGGCAATCTCAGCTTTTAGTAGATCGACGCTATCATTCATCGTAGCCAAGTGGGCCTCGAGTGAGCGCTAAGAATGTAATCAGTATGGACTTGCTGTCGACAATCGCAGGGGGTCGCATACGTGCTCATTCAGGGCAGATTCGTAGTCGAAGTTGGAGTCCTTTGTTATGGGCGGAAACGGCATTCGCGGGAGTCTTTTGCCTAGACTAAACAACACGCGGTATACGGTTAGTATCATCGTCCTTCAAGACACTGGTAGCTCTGTGGAAGCTACCAGACTGGGCACGGCGCCCTACTTTCGCACGACCGCTTGCACGGCGCCCTGCGCCTCGATTCGCTTGCGCTCATTTTGATTCCGCATTATCACCGGTCGCTCGAGGGAGTGGAACATGTCCATGACCTTTCCCTGGACGGGTTCCGGTAGAGGGGCCCATTTCGACTTGATGGTTTTCTCTGGGACGCGGCGGATGTGCGGTTTGAGATAGGCGTAGCCCTTGGAGTCGTCCTCCTGCGGGGCATCGTCGCCCGTGTGTTTTCGCTTTGGAGGCATAGTGAGTTGAGGGTGTTAGGTCGAGGTACAAAACTAAGGATGTTGACGCGTCTTCACATGCGGGCAATACAGAGCGGTGGGGACAAAACATGGAGATACTACGGAAGTACGGAGTAGATAGCATGCCAACCCACAGGGTCTTGGTAGTCTTGGCCTTTATTAGCATATTCGTCCGTACTAAGGTTTCAAATTGAAAACCGATGAAAACTGAAATAATCCAAAATTGTCGCTGAAATGTCTCAGCTTGACCAAACGTGCGTATTTATGTGCTATGCGGAAAGCTATGTCTTGGTATATTGGCAAAACTATTTGGAAAGAAATAATGTCTTTACTCAAACTATGTTCAATACAGGCTTTTCGAATTATGCACTAGGGTATCGATATTTGCCGAGGACCAGCCGAAAGATGACTTGTATCACCTACAGCGGTTATAGGGGAAAAAAAGACGAAGAAAGAGTATGCAGAGAAAAGAAAAATGGTATCTTGTTGCCGGGATTTGCAAAGATGAAATGCCAACTCGCCGACATGCATACACAAAACTGTCCCGCTGAAACGCTTGCAATCCCCGCGAAGAAAAGAGGCAGGGCTATCCATGAGATCATATATTAACGTTGTGGTCGTGCGACAGAGGGTATCAACGCGGCATCACTAAGCCATTCATGCCCTTCAATTCGCGCAGTTGGCTTTGAAGTATGTCATTCCCCCGGAGAAGGTCTTCAAGCCAGTCAGCAGCTCCAGTGAGCATTGCGCTTTTGCTGAATCCGCCACCTCTAAGCGCAGGGACCAGTGTACACAAGTCTTCGAAGCCTTGGCGAATAAGATTTCGACGTTTCTGCTCCGAAAGGATATGGTTGGTCCGTTTTTGCTCTTCAGTGAGATTCTCTCGCGCAGTTTTGGACCCTGGCTGTACTCGGGCTTTTCGAGACATGTCCGTTGATGCTCGTCGGCCTTGGCTGATAGATCCTCTAGACTTTCTTGAGTGAGGTCGTGCATCATCCTCATCGGAGTCTTCGTCACCCTCATATTTCAGGGCGGTTCTTGGCCGTTTTCGGGGATGTAAGCTCTCGTCCAGGACAGCTCCACTTCGGAAAACGGCACCTTGAGGAGGAGCCCCAACCATGCGCTCTGGACTAGGTGCTCGTGTGTTTGCTGCACTGCTTTGTGGTTCAAAGCACCCGAGATGATCGAGCAGGTCACTTGTCCGCTGTTCCTCGTCAGGCTGATCAGGGGGGCGAAGATAGCCCTGGTCCATAAAACTGGCATCTGAGCCCCATCGCAAACTGCGGGCCTTTCTTGATGGATGTTGGTCCGCAGGAATGGGGTCACGGACGTCAAAAAACATCTCCGAGGTATGATATCCAACCGGGACACCAGCCCGGGGTGGAGATGAAGCTGAACCCTGTGCGACACTGCCAGTATGTGAATTAATTTTTCGTTGTATCCCATGGGTGGGGAGAGACTGTCCCGCGAAAGCCTGTTGTGCTAACGTGGATCCTAACTCCGATCCGTTCAGACCACTGTGGTAGAGCATGGAAGCTGCGGCGAATATATCCGAGCTTGTAGGATTGTCTGTTATGATTCCCCCGGCTGCTTTCCCTAGCCCATGCTGCTGAAATGAGGGCTGCGATAGGGATGTGGTTGATCCTTCGAAGTTGGGCGGCAGCTCACCTGACCAGTCAAAGTTGGGTGTCCCGGATTTATGTTCTTGTCGCATCCAGAAATCATTCGTAAAGTGGTTTGCGTTCATGGTAGTAAAGAAGTTATCAAGCATATTGGATTCGTTATCGTCAAGAAGAGAAGGTCCCGGGGGTAGAGCAGGTGCCTGTTCAAAGGGTGTGTCCATGGGGGAGAGAAACGAGTCTGGAATCGGGTTAAAGAGTGGACGGTACAAATAATGCCCGGAGCGACTCACATCCAAAGGGAGCAGCCGGGGGAGACGTGCGCCCAGTCCGAACTTGAGTGCCATGTCCATTCATAGTGAAAAGCGGTTCAATATCCACAGGGTGTCAAGAAAACGGTTGCTACTCTGATGGAAAGAGTAGCGCGGACCAAGGCGACACTGTCATGCCTTGGAATGGAGTGAAAAATTGTATGCGCTCGAGATGATAGCCAAGGTTTGACTCCACAAAAGAGGAACGCGGGGGTAGATCAAGGCCACGGGAGTTCTCTAGGGCTGATAATGCGACTCGATAAGGAGATGGTTCAGCGCAATGGGGATAGGAACAAGAAGACCAGAAGAAAGTGCGAAGAAAGAAAGCAAAAGAAGAAGATCAAGAGAGTGCCCGAAAGCAAGAGAGATGCGTCCTATAGAAGAATACGTGGAGAGTTTCGCATCAAAAGCAATCGGCCTGATCACATGCAAAAATTTGAGCGCGTGACGTAACAGTACATAAATTACGGCGGTTCCGCTGTGGCTTATATGGTACCATCGGTATTTGATACGTTCCTGGGGAGAGCTGTTGACTCCCGGAGAACCCTTCCCGAGGGCCCTGCGAGAGAAGCACCGACTTGTCAACGCAAAGTACACTGCAGATACCCTCTCTTCCAGCTGTTTTCTGGTGTACATTCGAATACAATTTGCCCTTTCTCTTATATATTCCTTTCTCTCGTTCTTATTGACAAGGATCATTGGGTCAGTGCGGTTCATCTCCTTGTTTGGGAATTGTTCTCCTGAGATCATCCTCTTATTATGGGGTTGGAGTTAGATCATTCGCCTTGTTTAGCCCCGCAATACCGACTAATCTGCTCCGAAAGGGAAAAGGCTCATTGCTTCGGATGATCGCCCTCTGTCTTCTCTTGAAACAGGTCCCTCCCCCGATTTTGGATCTTGTTTGCGGGGGCTTTTCTGGAGTTCCCACCTGGGTACGGACCGAGGTACAACCACCAAGTCTCTAACAGGCTCATTACACGGAGTTCACTTGATCCATAGTTCAGAAAACGGTCGTGTAGGTGTCAATTTCCCCCTGTTGGAGAATACTACCCAATTTTCGGGAGGTGCAATTGTAGGTCACCCGCGGATAAAACCCATTGAGCTCTTATACCTCATTCCCTAATTGGCGAGGAGATTCTTGTGAATCCCACCAGAGTTTACAGCTGGCTGACCCCTCGTCGCCGATTAGTCCGGGGGACTGTGATGTTGACACCTCCCGACGGATCATGACATGAAGGTTTCCGGCAGCATGGAACCTGCACTCCGGAGACGCCATGGAAGGGACAACGTCCGGATATTCAAGCCGTGAGTCCATGCGATCTGTTACCCTTGTGGCTTGGTGCAACTGTGTGATCTGAAGAGCCCTTGCTGATTACGACTGTAGCCTCCTTCGCGCATATGCACTCGGGTACCTATCTTCTGTCACCCCGAAATTGTTGTCTTATGTCCGCCGACTGCGCAATAACGATTGGACTGCGCAACAGAAACTTCAAGAGGTACGTCGTAGTATTACCTAGTATGGGGCTCTTATCGCGACTTATCTTGTCACCCTTGCCTCTAGTCTATTGTACAAACGGAATGCTATAGCTGACCTCACCTCGAATAGTTAGCTAAAGTCTTGGCTAGTCCTTTACGTCTGAACAGTTTCCCAACAGCTTGTGCTTCCCTGGTCGGTGGCTCAACCCTACTACCAATAGGATTATATCGTCTGTGTGCATTGATCACGGCAGGTCTGTCCAAGCGTGACGTTCGGATCTCACAAAGGCTGGACCGCTTAATTAGATTCATCATCTCTCTTCTATCTGGATGGTTCAGTTTTCAACTGCTCAACAAGAACCGCATCTGTCTGCCAGTAGAAGATGTTAGAACTATCCGGAACTCCACAGATCAGGGGGAAGACTCCAGTCAGCTTATGGCCAATTCGCTGGAACATCACCGCCCAGAGTTAGCAGGGAGGACAATGGACCTCACCATCTACATGGTCACAAGAGCCGTAGATGCGCTCGCATGTGTTGCATGGGGTCGCTGGTCCCGTCGCCGCCGAGCCCAGAATCGCTGGACGACTGTCGAATCCCTTGTCCCTGGCTTCGCCGACGCAACTGTCTTTGCCATGAGTGCGGCTGTGGTCATGTGGGCGTGGTTTTATCTCCCCGAAAGACTGCCCAGAGCCTATGAGAAGTGGATCGGGGAAGCTGCTCAGGTCGACTCACGTTTAATTGAAGCCTTGCGCCGTGCTCGACGAGGAGTTTTCGTCTATGGAAAGGATACAGGCCAGGCACCTCTTCTCCAGTCGATGTGCAATGATTACAACTGGCCAGAGGTATGGGGTGACCCATCAAAATTTGTCCCGATCCCTTGCGAAATGGTTCACATGGGCTGTGGCCCCAGCTGTGAAAAACACGCATTGTATCGATTTGCCAGAACCTTCAAATATGCCTGTGCAACCTATATACCCCTACAGATTATTTTCCGCCTGCGCAGGATGAAATCTGCAAATGCCCTTCGTCGGGCCCTTTCTGATGCAGCACGCTCATCTGCCTTCCTCGCATCTTTTGTGAGCTTATTTTACTACGGTGTCTGTCTCGCTCGGACACGACTCGGCCCCAAGGTCTTTGACGCGAAGACGGTCACTCCGATGATGTGGGACTCTGGGCTATGTGTCGGTGCGGGATGTCTCATGTGCGGCTGGAGTATATTGGTTGAAAAGACGCGGAAGAGGCAGGAGTTGGCGCTATTTGTGGCACCCCGGGCTGCCGCCACGGTTTTGCCACGGTTGTATGAGAAAAAGGTATGTATCGGACCCTCGCATCATCTGTTCACAACAGGGTTACACCCACATCCCCTCCAACTCCTTCTTAATGTCTTCGAATTAACCTGTGGCATGTTCCAAAACAATCACGAGATGCTGACGCGTGTTGTGTTTCCCAGTATCAATACCGAGAGCGCATCGCATTTGCTGTTAGCGCTGCTGTTCTTATCACTTGCCTCCGTGAGCGACCTAGCATGGTACGAGGGGTGTTTGGTCGCATCACGTCGAGTGTGTTGAATTAGACTTCCAGTGAAATGCTTCGATGCCATCAAACGGTTGTATTAGTTATTGGTTATTTTATACTTCGGGTCTAACTTCTGGGTGCCATTACCCTGTATTATTTTTATGAACTCTGCATCATTACATATGAATGCTTTCAAATTTCCCGAACTTAATGATATCTTTTGTACAAGGCGAATAAGGCGAATAATGTTTATGCCTCTATACCAGTAATGAGTCGCTGCTAAAGCCAACTCTGCAGCCTCGGCAGCCGGAAGGGTGCGGTCGAACCTTCTAATTAAAATTCTTGATTCGGTTAATCTTCATGAACAAATCAAGAATCAATTTAAGATACACATACATTCTAATTTCTAACCTTGTCTCAATGTCGCCCGCCGTTTAAATGTAACGTGACTCCGAAGCTTAAGGCCTTATCGATAAGGCGTTGAATCAGAATTATCACGTGTTGGATACTCTGCATCTCATGCGACTCAACGTCCAATCCCATTAAAGTCATAGAACCATGTTTTCACGATTAACCCCCTCGCTGGGGCGCTCTGCGCTGACGGTAACAATTCCACAGCGATCAATCCATCTCCGAAAGAGCGTCTTCGAGGTGGAGCGAAGGTATTTCTCGAAGAATTTCCTGCTTCATGAACAACGCAATTCATCTACAGCGCCTTTCAATACCCCGGAATCACAAAAACGCAATAACTCTACATTGTGAGCTGCCATTTAACCCGGACCGGAGGGAATCCATGTGCTAACAAAACCCCCGATCAGGTACTATACCATCAGTATGATCCTTGGAACGGTTGCCCTTGCATATGGATCTGTCCCTCTCTACAAAATGGTATGACAAGCTCTCCCTCGATCTAGAGTACATCATAAACGGAATATCATTCTGATCCCACTTGCAGATTTGCCAGCAGACCGGTTGGGGCGGTCAGCCCATTCTCACCCACCGAATCGGCGACGGTGATACCTCTGCACGTGTGACGCCGGTGACAGATTCTCGTCGCCTGCGCATTACATTCAACGGCTCGGTATCGGATGTCCTCCCTTGGAAGTTCACTCCCCAGCAGCGTGAAGTCCGAGTGCTGCCCGGCGAGACGGCGCTGGCATTCTATACCGCAACGAATAAGGGTCCTCAGGATATTATTGGAGTTGCAACATACAGCGTCACGCCAGGTCAGGTTGCGCCGTACTTTAGCAAGATTCAATGCTTCTGCTTTGAGGAGCAGAAGCTCAATGCGGGAGAGTCGGTTGATATGCCTGTCTTCTTCTTCATCGATCCCGACTTTGCTACCGACCCTAATATGAAGGGCATTGATACTATCACCCTGTCATACACCTTCTTCAGTAAGTTTTATTGTCTACTCGTTGCTTTCTTGGCCTGATCTAACCCAACGCAGAAGCTAAATATGATGACAATGGTGTTCTGACGCCAATTGCATCATAAAAAGCTCACACCAAGGGCGCATTGGGGTACTGTATTTCAACTGTGTTGGTTTGTATAGGCTTGGACATTGACAGTGAACAAAGAAACATGCGTGGTGTTGTGTCGGGCTTTTTCAACATTCATCTCATCTCTCAAAGCAAATTTGCATGTACTATACATATCGGAGTTTGGCGGAAGGCTGCCAAATGCCTAGAAAACTATATAGCTGTATATATCGTTAAATTTATTCATATGTAATTGTACGATCTACGTCGAAATCATTTCTTCGAAGCTGATTATAGTGGGAGCGTGCACGGACCAGTGATTAATTAGGCGCGTGTCTGGACGCGTTCTCAGGTCCGCATCCTCTATCCAAACCACAAGCACCTCGATTCCTCATCTCAACAGCTTTACAGAGTTTTCAAAATGGCTCTCCTTGTGGATAAACTACGGCCACGCACCCTCGATGCTCTCACATACCACCCCGAGCTCTCTGATCGCCTGCGGTCACTGGTAAGAAAGTCTGAGCTGCGGAACAGGACACAATTTTAACATAAGGTACCCCTAACAGGCACAAAGCGGAGATTTTCCCCATCTACTAGTCTATGGACCCTCCGGCGCTGGCAAGAAAACACGGGTCATTGCAACACTAAAAGAACTGTACGGCCCCGGTGTCGAGAAGATCAAGATCGACGCCAGAGTCTTCCAAACGACGAGCAACCGAAAGCTAGAGTTCAATATTGTCTCATCGGTGTACCATCTCGAGATCACCCCCGCAGATGTCGGAAACTATGACCGAGTAGTCGTTCAGGAATTGCTTAAAGAGGTCGCGCAGACGCAACAGGTGGATCTCGGCGCGAAGCAGCGGTTCAAGGTCGTCGTGATTAACGAAGCCGATCATCTCACACGAGATGCCCAGGCAGCTCTCAGACGTACCATGGAGAAATACAGTCCCAATCTACGATTGATTCTCCTGGCCAACAGTACCTCCAATATCATTGCACCGATTCGGTCTCGAACCCTGCTGGTCAGGGTTGCAGCGCCAACTGAAGCTGACATTTGCTCTGCGCTCCATCTCGCAGGAAAAAAGGAAGGATGGACCGAGTCTCAGGTGCTGAACAAGAGGATTGCGAAGGAGAGTGGACGCAATCTGCGTCGTGCGCTGCTCATGTTTGAGTCTATTTATGCGCAAAAGTGAGTTTCTACTTCGGTTCCCATTGGCCTGGATTTTAGAAGCTTACGTTTTCTTGGAAATGTAGTGAAAAGGTTACAGACAAGACCCTCATCCCGCCTCCGGACTGGGAAGCCCTTGTTGCCCTAACGGCTGATGAGATTATGGCTGAGCGTTCACCAGCTCGGCTGTTGCAAGTCCGCGCACGTCTTTATGATCTTCTGACCCATTGCATCCCCCCAACAACTATTTTGAAGGTGTGTATACACCTATTCAATGAACATGCTCCAGATATTAACTGCTGGTGCTAGACCTTGACATTCAAGCTTGTTGCACGAGTTGACGATGCTCTGAAACCAGAAGTTATCAAGTGGTCTGCGTTCTATGAGCACCGCATCAAGCTGGGAAGTGTAAGTTATTGATGGTTAGCATTGCCATCAATATAAGCTAATGAATATTTCGATACAGAAAATAATCTTCCATCTCGAAGCCTTCGTGGCCAAGTTCATGCGCATCTATGAAAGGTATACTTCCCCTGGATAATTTAATGGAGGCATATAACTAATAGCACTTTAGCTATCTGATGGGCATGGATTTCTAATTACTCACTGTCAACAAATCAAGACAATGGATGAATGACGATTTGTACACTAAGGTGGTTTTCGGTGAGCATGGGATCTCGGAAGTTATGGTCTGCTATTATGCAGAACTGCACTTTTTTCGAAATCCCCAGGTATGCAATTTACTTTTCACTTTTTTCCAGGCGCGTGAAGGCATTTTTGAAAAGGATTCTGGCGTTATATCACATTTCATTTAATACTGCAAGTCACGGACTCCCGGTATTGCTTACAAAGATTGATATCACTGTATCTAAATTACGCAAGGATTGTCGTGATGGGGGTCTACTCTCCGGAATCTGGACCCGCAGGACGTCGCTAAAGTCTGTATCACTTGAGCAAAGGGATTGCACAGTTCACTCATGGTTATCTTCAAGGTTGCACGTTTGGGTTTGGGCTGAGGCGCCCCCAGCATTGCAGCTTCCATTGAGAAAACAAAAATCAAATCAGATGGGGGTCAAACTCCGATAGAGGAAACTCAGATGATCACGTTGAAGATCTACCGCCGAAGACCACGGGGACTGTGATATTCAACAGTCCGATTAAAATCATCAAGCAACGGTAGAGGGTCATCCCCATGCCCATTGTGCATCGCTCTAAATCTCTTAGCAATGGTAGCGTCTAGCTGTCGCTGCCTGTTGATGCTGATTTTCCTCTTCGATAGGCGAAGAACGTAGATGTGAATGGGACTCGTATCGGTATGAGCGGTCTCATAGACATAGTCGACATTGTTAACGTCCAGGACGAAGTAAGCGTGACTTCCAGGGTATACGTCCACAGCGAGAAAACTAGTTTAGACGTCTAGACGATGATTGCGAATAGAACACTGTGCCTTTGAGATGAATAGACGTAAAGATCCTAGATACTCTCCAGGGTCGAGTAGGGTGTTGGGGGTGTCGCCCAGTATTCGAATTGGTCCTGAATCAACTTCTCTGAGGAAACTATGAATTGTGTCTGGGTTTGATTCATGATACGTTTTCGAATATGTTGTGCTTGATCCCCCATTATGATTCAACGCGCAATGTTGCTAAATGTTGTAGTATAAAGAATGCACCAAGACTATTTATTTCTGGAACCACACGTGCCCAACTCGTAGCTCTATATATTTCAACAGCGAAGCTGTAGCCGTATTGTAGCAATGGTCGATTCTAAGTACATAGAGCACATTCGATACTATTTTATACAATGATATCAAGAAACCTGAATTGTGTAGGTCAGTTGACCTCTTAACATACGTCATCGCATCCCCGTCATTCATAAACTGGACCACCCAGTGGGAACATCGGAATAGCATTCATCTGATTTTCCTAATACAATTCTACTATTGTACCTCTATTCCATACGAATATCATCCAAAATGTCCGACCCCAGACTTGTTGATATGGAACCGGGCGGAGAGAGCACTCAGTATGGACCGAATCAAGACCATCTCTTGCAATTGCTATTCGCTAATATACAGGGTGCAGATATGAGTCTATTAGGGAATTCACTAAGAGTCCTCCCAAGCAGACCGGACAGCTAGGGGGTATATCGCTTCCTTGGAGATAATTCTGAGTGCACTAGGCATAGCAATGACTGACCTCATCCAAGTTGGCCAGAAGCACACTATAAGCGAAGCGAGCCCTGATCTAGGGACACATAGCCCAGGGCCAGCATCCAGCAACGACGAGGATGCCCAGGCACAGAAGCTAGGAATGGGAGCATTAGCTGACCCCGGTAAAGGTAAATCCTGAATATATTTTCCTTGTCTAAACTCCTAGTATCAAGACAAAAGATCCATCAGAGGAGCCCGTGCCTCGACGGCTCCTAAAGAGACGCAAACAGCTGATGATAATGTACAAAAGATATGAAACGTGACGAGGACGATGCCGTGTCCAAGGCCCGCAGACAGCAGGGGTATGGGCCTGGCTCTGGTGTCGGGGCTTAGTCGGCAAAGACGACAAAAGCAAAAGACATGACCGATGAAAAAAGAGAAAACGGTATCATGCAGGAAGCGGCAGTTTATTGTGTAGAGTCGGAGCTGGATGAGGTGCTCTGCGGAGGTGAAACGAGGTCATTGGTACCAATGGGCGGGTCTCTGCGAGCTCGCTTGAGGGAGTCGAGAGTGACTCCGTTTCCGAGCTTTGTGATACCGACGACAGGCGGGTCATCCTTGTTAACGAACTCCCAAAGACCTAATGAATAAGAATGAGCATCTTTCGCACTAGTAGTAGTAATGTAGAAAATGCATAACCTACCTGGCAATTTGTGGCCCGCCAATCTGAAAGCCTCGCGGGCAATCTTCTCGTGGACATCTCCCTTCAACTCAAAGACGATTCGGCTCACGGGCAGTCGGACAGTCCAGTAGTCGAACTTACCCTTACCCTTACCCATACGCTGCTCGTTACCCTTGGTGTACACACCAACGTTGGCGCTGACACGCTTGTACAGCTTATAGTTCATTCCTCGAAGCCGTCGCTTGATGGTCTCTTCGGCGATCTTCAACGCCGATGCGGGCATGCGGCGGTCGTGGTCTTTCATGCGCAGACCGAAGTCTCCCCACACGACTGTTGTTCCTCGGGTGGATCCGCCGGTAGCAACGTGAGGGCGACCCTTGGGGGATTTGGATTTTTCTTGGAATTTCGGGGTCAGCCAATCAAGGGTGGGCGAGGTGGTAGAGAAGCATCGTGATAGAGAAAAGGTGGCCAGCGGTCCCGACACTATGTCGCACTGTTAGTCTTCGGCCGAATGGATTTTATGGGGGTTAAATGGCTCATACGAGTTGGCCGTGTGCAGGCGGAAAGCGGTCCAGCAAACATCTTGATCTGGGGACCCATTGTGAGGAGGGAGGCGGCGAGAGATACCAATGTTGCGAAAGGCTTCGTTACTCCGGCACTTTTCGATGATTTACACTAGTCCCAAAGTGGAAAGACACAGAGCACGTGACATTATCCATACTTGCTAAATTATGCCTTGAAAACCAGGCCTCAATTTCAGTCTAATTATATTCTAACATAGTACGTTGTAGCTCCAAATAGCTATTTATTGATGGAAGATGCACTCAATCATACTAAAGAAAGTCCGCGCTGCGCAACTCGATAATTGAAACTATGGATATGTAATATGTCTGACTGGTAATCCTCTTGTCTTGTCCTGTAATAGTTTGATATGTTATGCACAGCCGGTGCTATCCGATATATATCTCTCGGCACCAATGACACTATATACAAACATCTCATGCCTGAAGCGTTTATGACTTTGAGGTAAGGAGTGCTAATGAGGCCTTGGAGTCCTTTCCTGATTCTTATAGTTAGTAAGTAGTCTTAGCTTATATACGCTAGTCCTAAAATGGAAGGAAGTGCTGCCTTACGTCAGCCAGTCACGTCCCCGGAAGTGTGGCGCGTCGTTCGCGATCTAGCAAACGCTGCGGCAAGAGCTCGATTGGCCATACACCGCGCTTTCATTTACTGTTCTGTGCCAAATTCCGTGTCATTAATTGCGACTCAGTATGGACATCCGGAATTTCTTTGGTGGCAAGTCGAGTCAAGGCTCCAACGACGCCGCTACGAAACCCGCAGCTAAAAAAGAGGTAAGCTGGTGCCTTGCTCACGAAAGGAGGGCCTGGTTACTTTATATGTGTACTGGTGCCCTTCGTATTGCTTGAAATTATAGTCTAACCTCAAATCCGACAATGCAGGACTCCTCTGCCACAAGAAAGAGACGTATGCTCTCCATAACCCATAGTCCTGCACTACCAGTCTAACGCGAAAACAGGCAGCAGAAAGATTGTGGATGACAGTGACGAAGAAGATGTAGCACCAACCAAAGCGCCCGCTATCAAAGCAAAGTCCAAAAGTCAATCGTATGTCCATCGCTGGATTGAAATGTCTCATACCATTTGACTGATGAGCTTCCTCTACAGAAAGCCCGAAGAGACTAAAGAAGAACCTACAACTTCCTCCGACTATTTCGCCTCCAATAAGAAGAAACCACGGCCTACAAAACCAACTGAGCAAGTTCAGTCCGATAAAGCCAAGATTGTGGCCGAAAATCCCAAACCCAAGAAGACTGCCGAAGAACCTGCGAACAAAGTACGAACCACCACTAAGGTATCAACAAAGAAACCCACAAAGGTCCTTGAGGATGAAAATCTTGGCGCCGATGACATTTTTGCAACCGAATATGGAAAAGCCGGCAAAGGAGACGATGATTATGTGGCTGAGGATGATAATGACGATGGCAGTGACTTCGAAATGCTTGAGGTAAGGCCAGTCACTGCAGGATTGAAGAAGGCACAGAAGAAGCAACCTTCTCGCGATGACGAGGATGACGTGGTCATGGAAGATCTCCCCAAAATTCCTACCCCGAAGGCTCGACCTGGTCGCAAGCGCAAATCGGAAGCTCTCATCGACGAGGATGAAGACGACTACCAAGAACCCAAAAAGGAAACGAAAAAGGCAGCTCCGAAAACCAAAGCCGCGGCAGCATCAGCTGCGAAGAAGCAGAAGGCTAGCCCTAAAAAGGCCAAAAAGGAGGAAAAACCAGAGAGCAAAGAGCTCCAAGATATTTTCGACAGCATTCCTACGATTGACGCCCCAGAGCCTCCTGAGGGAGAGCCAAGGAAATTCAAATTTGGAGCACAACAAAGCCGGGAACCGGCAATGGCTGGGACTAAGGAGATGCCCGTTGGAGAAGAAAACTGCCTTGCTGGTTTGGCCTTTGTTTTCACCGGTATTTTGGAATCCCTGGGTCGTGAAGAGGGTGCGCAATTGGTGAAGAAGTATGGTGGCAAAGTCGTGGGGGCTCCTAGTTCTAAGACGAACTATGTAGTTCTCGGATCTGATGCCGGCCCAAAGAAGCTTGAGACAATTGCGAAGCACAAGATCAAGACCATCAACGAGGATGGTCTCTTCGAATTGATTCGACGACTCCCTGCCAACGGCGGGGATGGAAAGGCTGCCGAAAAGCATGCCGAGAAAGTGAAAGCCGACGAGGCCAAGGTCCGTGCTATGGCGGCCGAAATTGATGCAGAGGAGAAGAAACGAGATGAGCAAAAACGAAAGACGGCCGCGGCTCAAGCATCCAAGACCTCGGCCACCGGGTCTCAGACGCCACCAAGCTCACAGCCCGCAATATCTGGTGATCTCTGGACCACGAAGTATGCCCCAACATCGACCAGTATGATCTGTGGCAATAAGAGTGCTGTGGAAAAGATTCAGACCTGGTTGCGGGACTGGCATACCAATGCCCAGGCCGATTTCAAAAAAGGCGGCAAAGACGGCTCGGGGATATACCGTGCCGTCATTATTCACGGTCCTCCAGGAATCGGCAAAACTACAGCAGCCCATCTCGTGGCGAAGCTGGAAGGATTCGATATCGTGGAGACCAATGCCAGTGACACCAGAAGTAAGAAGCTTGTCGAGAGCTCTACCTTGGGTGTGCTAGATACAACATCATTGCAAGGATATTTCGCCGGACAAGGCAAGCAAGTCGATAGTGAAAAGAAAAAGCTCGTACTTATCATGGACGAGGTTGATGGCATGTCTGCCGGTGATCGCGGAGGTGTGGGAGCTGTCGCAGCCATTGTCAAGAAGACCAAGATTCCGATCATCCTCATCTGCAATGAGCGAAAGCTTCCAAAGATGAAACCTTTCGACTTCATCACCTATGACGTGCCATTCAGACGCCCGACTGCTGAGCAAATTCGGGCAAGACTGTCCACTATCTGTTTCCGAGAAGGCCTTAAGATTCCGCCTCCTGTACTCGACGGCCTCATTGAGGGAACACATGCCGATATCCGCCAGGTCATCAACATGCTTTCCACAGCAAGACTGGATCAAAAGGGTCTTAATTACGATGAAGGGAAGCAAATGTCAAAGTCGTGGGAGAAGAATATCATTCTCAAGCCGTGGGATATTGTCAGCAAAATTCTCAGCGCCCAGATGTTTTCCCCGAGTTCCACTGCTACCCTGAATGACAAGATCGAGCTTTATTTTAACGATCATGAGTTCAGCTACCTGATGCTTCAGGAGAACTACCTCAGAACTAAACCTGCTCTTGTGGGCAAATATCAGGGCGAGGAACAGCGACTGAAAGCGCTTGAATTGATGGACAATGCCGCTTCGAGTATCAGCGATGGCGACCTCGTCGACCGCATGATCCACGGCACCCAGCAGCAATGGAGTCTTATGCCCACTCATGCGATCTTCAGCTTTGTGCGGCCAGCCAGCTTCCAGTACGGAAACTTAAATGGGCGGCCTGCATTTACTAGCTGGCTGGGCAACAATAGCAAACATGGTATGTTTTGGACATTCCCCTATTCTCTGTATAGTACACTCTCTAACTGATTTATTCTTCAGGCAAACTCTCCCGATACGTCAAGGAAATACAGGGCCACATGCGTCTTCGTACTACAGGTAATCGCGACGAGATCCGTCAACAGTACATGCCCTTGCTCCAGGAGAAGATGATACGCCGAATGATGGACGAAGGCAAGGACTGTGTCGAGTCGGTCATTGATCTCATGGATGAATACTATCTCACTCGAGAGGACTTTGATTCCATGGTTGAACTAGGACTAGGCCCAATGGACGAGTCTAAGATCAAACTTGAGACACAGACGAAAGCTACCTTCACGCGTCTGTACAACTCGCGTTCGCACCCGATGCCATTCATGAAGGCCAGCAATGTTGTGGCACCCAAGGTGGGGAAGAAGGACAAGCCTGATATTGAAGATGCCCTTGAAGCATCCGACGAAGAAGAAGTTGTTGAAGAGATCAAGGATGAGGACGAAGAACTTGACCTGAAGAAGGACAAGTATGTGAGCTTGCCTAAGAAAAAGAAGGCACCGGCCAAGGGCAAGAAGACGAAGAAGACCGATGGTGACGTCGATGCCGATGAGGAAAAGCCGAAGAAAGCTCGTAAGAGTAGGGCCAAGGCCAAGGCTTGAGAGATTCTCATTTTTGTAACATATTATCGTTTCGTCAAGGAGCACGCGTTTCAATAGTGTTGGTGCATTTTAATCTGCTGTCTCTGAGTACACCAATTTAGTTGTTTACATTTTGACGTGTCTTAGGACTTGTTTTCTTCTCTCGCTGCTTTCCCGCTATTCCTATCCCCTCGTGAATGCCTTCAAACCCTTCCACTTCTTTTATCTCAGCTCTTGCTATCTCGACTCTTCTTCTGTGCAGACCTGTTCCTGCATGCAAATATGACTCGTGTCTCTGAATCTAGTGACTCTGACAATGTCACAACAAGTACGTCAAGTATTCTCGCCAATCATGAGTATAAACACTGAACTGTCTGTCTACAGATTCTCCAGACACTCCACGTCCAATCATCCCGCACAGAAAGCTTCTTCCGTTGGTTCAAAGCACCCATCGTGCCCTCGTTCTAAGGCCTGCTCCATTTACCGAACCCCAAGTTGAACAAGTCCCTATGCCGTCTCTACTGCCCGGAAGTGTTCTTCTGCGTATCCTGGCAACGCCCCTCCACTCTTTTAGTAAGCTAGGTTTTGATTTTTACAACCATTTCAGATCTCCTTATGAAATCCCGATTATTCCCGGCTCAAGTGCAATTGCCCGTGTGAGCCAGGTCGGTGACGATGCAACCACTCTGAAGGTTGGTCAACTGATCTTCTTTGACTCGGTCATGAAAGGAAGAGATAACCCGGAGATGGTTCGATTTTCCAACCCCGTGTATCATGGATTTGACTCTCAAATCAAGGAAATCATGGCCTATAGCGGGTTTGCAGATGGCTCATATGCCGAGTTCATGAGGGCACCACTTGAGAATTGCTATCCATTGGATGAAGGTAAGTTGATGGGAGATCCGACTAATTGGGGCTTTAATTATACCCCAGAACAACTTTGTGCTATTGCGACATTCCTCAGGCCTTTCGGTGGACTGAGTAGCATTGACGTGAAGCCCGGTGAAACCGTGTTGATTTCTCCGGCCACTTATCCAAACGGCGTTGCTGCATGCATGGTTGCTTTGGCTATGGGTAATATCTCTCTTTAGCTACCAAAGATATCCCCAGACAATCAGGAGTTTGGCTAACTGAATATCAGGTGCAAAAGTTGTAGCCTGGTCTCACGATGATGCTAAGCTCATGCGTCTCAATCAGATCCTATCATGCACTTTCAACGGTTCTTGCGAAAGAATCTCCACGGTAACCTGGACAGGCAACCGCACGAATGATGCCTACAACATCAGCAAATTCGGTCCGATGGATGTATTCCTCGACATTTCTCCTCCTGGGGCTCGAGGATCTTTCCATCTCAAATCCGGCATTATGTCGCTCAGACCTGGAGGCCGGGTGAGTCTGATGGGTGCCTATGAAGAGCTTGAGATCCCAAATGTCTTTGTTACACGTTCTAATATCACATTGAAGGGAAACTGGATGTATGAGCGAAAGGATGTTCTTGCATTGATCAAGATGATCGAGAGGGGGAATCTTCGCCTGAAAGAAGAGGACGGATGCTATGTTGCTGGCCAATTTGGTCTGGATCAGTGGAAGGATGCATTGGCAGCGGCTGATAAACTCACAGGTATTGGAGAGAGTGTCGTGTTTTCTTTCTAGGTACACTTTTGATGATGTTCAAAGAGTTTAGTCTTGTTCGATTTGAATCTCAATGCTTGTTGTCATATCGTCAGCCATTGAGGCAGAGTAGTCCAGCATAGTACTATGATATGTTCCGCCAACAGATTTCTCAATATTCCTCAAGACTGAGAGTATAACCATGTGTATAATAATTGATTCGTCAAGTGTTGTACCTGTACGGAGATGTAAACATCGATGTAGTTGACTAGTGTGGCCCCCTTGGCGGGGAAATGAATGCGAACACCGAAGTTCCCTCTCATCTTGCTTCCGACATACAACTCTCCTTTCTCTCCCTCCTTGCTCTCCTTTCCTGATCTCTTTATCTCTTTTATCTGTTTTTTCCAGGCTGGTCCTGTATGAGCTAGTCTCATTCGCTTTCCCTCCCTTTATTCCCCGAGCATGCGCTTTTAGCTAGAGCTGCTGTGAGATATCTAGACCTCGGTCGCTACTGCGCAGCATACCCCTGGGTTATTACAGACGTATGTCCTCGTGAGAGCCTGGAAAATGTCTCTTCTTCACAATGAAGAGTAAGTCGCGTCCGGAATCGTAGACTGGCCCTCAAATCGCCGCGGAAGGGTCTCCAAGGACTAACCCGAGTGAAGCTTTACGATCTGGCAATTACGCTCCTCTTATCTCTCAACAATCAAAGATGGAATCGGGGACCGACTTATCAACGTCAATGACTCCGTGCTGAATACACCTGGCTTTCGCGCGGCGGGCTGGTCAACCGCCGCTGCGTACCCGAACACACATAGCTCCTCCCTGAAGCGCACTTACTCCCCACCGATTCCAACCACGGCAAACGTTTCATCTGAATATTACAGGCTAGCGGAACGAAATGCGAAACCTCAGCACCACAATTTGCAAGGCCTCGGCCTGGAAGACGGCGAGGATGATGGTGGCATGGTGACCGGCAAAAGCCATACGGATATGACCGCGCGGCGGAATCATGCACGAGGCGGAAAGAAGAAAACTCGACGGGAAAGGCAACAAGAGGTTCAGAGACAAGCGCAAGCAGAGGACGACGATAGCAGCGATCTGAGTGATGACAGCGACGACGATGGGGACAACGTTGGAGACGTTAGCAGGTTGGTGAATTATTGTGTGGTATTCTACTTCCCTATCTGACAACAACAGTGCTATTGATCAGATCAAATTTGACAAGATGCCCATCCATCGAGATCGCGCCGACTCCTCTCCAATCCGTTCTGGGGTCCGGAGGGAACGGCCAGAAGTGATGGTAACATCTGCATCAACACAAAACGTTGCGAGTCAGTTCAGTCAATTGAAACCACGCCCCCGTGGAGATACAACCACGAGCAGTGATCTGTCGACGGATAACGAAACCGAACTTAGAGGCTACAAACAAGGACAGGTTCAATTCTCCGCGAGTGATCAGGTCGTCGAGTATCCCCGCAGACGGCGCGAGCGAACTGGCAGTCGAGGCGCGGAGAGCCTAGCTCTCGGAGAACTCCACGAGGAGGACGAGGACTCTGGTGCCGAGTTTGTTGGTTCTGCACTTTCATCTGATTTTGACAATACGGCTGGGTCTGGCTCCTTGCTGCTGGCAGGCGTGGCGGGCGGTTTGAATTTGTCCTCGCCCATGGCTATGATGAATAAGTTACCCTCTGGCACAGGGCCGCAGAATAATTCACCGCGCAAGCATCGCAATCCGGCTCCTGTATTGCAAGATCTTCCCCCGCCACGACCTATCAGCATGGTCAAGCCGGTCAGCTTATTGACCAGCCAGCTTACGTCGCGGAAGCGAGCACCAAGCAATCCAGTGGATAAATTCGTGGTGCTCTCTGGGCGAGGTCAAGAGGACTCATTATATTTGAAGATCTACGTTCCTTTTTCAAGCGACCCCGAAGACCCGCTCGATCTGTCACTTACACGCGAATCTAAGCTTGCAGAACAGCCCGCACAAGTGACCGTTGCTGAGACGATTGGTCTTGCCCTATGGAAATATGCGGCCGACGGTCGCGGTCCACCAATTAATCGCGAGAACTTGACCGTGAACCGATGGACGCTACGGATGGTCGATGATGGCGAAGTCGAGTATGACTTCCCAGCGCTTGGGCGGACACTTCCAATGACGGATTTTACGTCAAACAATAACCAATCTGCCAAGTCCCGAGGACGGTCAAGGGGCAAGCCATATGATGAATTCGCACTGGTTGAAGCATCGAACTCCGAGTTTGAGGAGAATGAACGGCTACATCCCCAATTTAGTTCAAGCATTGGGTTGGAAGAGGCAGATCAGCCGGCTAATCTTGCAGTACCAGGGGCGCAATCCACTGCACAGAAAAAGAGCCCTCAGGCCACACCAGGCCGAACAAACCCTATCCTAGGCCAGCCATTCTCGTCTGCACTCAACCACAGCACTCTTACCCCTGCCGATCGCCCGGTGGTACCTATCTCGCATGCGACTCCCCGACTTGGTGTATCCAAGACATTGAAGATTCGTTTCATCAACATGGAGGCTTCCGCACATGTCATGACCATCAACACATCTACCGATAGCTATATAGCAGAGATTCTGGATTCTGTATGTAAAAGATGGGGCCAGGATAAGGGCAACTACCTCTTAAAGGTGATGGGGTCGAACACGATTGCACCACTTGACCGCACAGTGGAGGCATTGGGCAACATCACCGACCTTGATCTGGTGCGCCGTCGCTTCGGCGGCGGGCCTCTCGCACTCGGAACCTCGCCAGGCAGCTCATCGCCAAATGCGCCTTTGATGGTGGACACCGCAGACCCGACAACTTCTAAGAAGAGCAAAAAGGAGGCCAAGAAGGGTGCGCAGCGCATGTTGCCCTCATCTTCTCAGAAGCAAGACCACCTAGGCGGTTATTACCGCCGATACCACGTGTTCCGCAAACAGCCCATGTCTTTCACAGCATCCAACCATCGCATCCTCACGTTTGAGAATGATTATATGCATATCGTGCCCGGTGATACGGGCAAAACGGCGTCCGGCGGTAAGACCCGATCGATCAGCTTCAGTGACGTGATCGGATCTAAGGTCAGCCGACGGCACCCCAAGAGCTTCCGCGTGATGATTGTGCGCGGCAATGATGCCACGGAGCAGAAGCGTTATGACTTTGAGGCAAGGAGTACCAATGAAGCTGTGGAGATTGTGGATGAGATCAAGAAGAATATGGCGCATTATCGCATTTGATCCTCTGCTCTTTCGGACATGGAATTACGTTTTGGGCGGAAGGCTTGGATTTCGGGTTAGGGAATGGCGTTGTACAGACATATTGCAGCTTTCACCTTATTCAACAAAGCACATTCAACATTCAATCAAGCTTTCAAGCCCTTGACTTTTCTAAGTAGTTCACCAAGAAGGGGGATGTTAGAGAGCTGCCCAGATTATCGTATCATATCCTAGCTTGGTATCTCAATACCACGTGATCCCAGTCCCACTCGTCGCCCTCTTGGCATAACCTTATCTCAACCCAAACTCCTACAAGCATTTACTAGTCCTTGTCATGTCTTTTTGGTATTCTCTTTTGGTACTCTTGCTTAATGTTCTTTATGGTATGGTGGTCTTCCAAGGGATTTTTTTACAAAAGATATGACACCTTATTTGATGTTGTAGCTAGAGTATAAGAGGAATTAGCCGCAGATATAGAATTGTGTTATGTGCAATCCATACGTGATAAAACATTGGAAGTAGTTGATGGACTCAGACTGGCTTATTCTTCAGTCAATGATCAACCTCGTTGTTCCTAAACAGACCATTTCAAAGTTATACTGATACTCCATATGGTAGTGGACGAAGTAACTATAACAACTAAAACCAAGCGACCTGCATTCTCTCACATTTCTTTTTTAAAGAATTTCACAGCCTTTTCTCAGCGGTAACGAATTATAACTGTAATTTTACTTCAGCTCTAATTCGCTTTTTTTCAGAAGAGCCCAAGGAAACATCCACCCATTCTATAGGGGAGTTTTCAAGTTTATACTACGTAGTATAACGCGACGAGATAATGGCTGGCAATCGACCAGGCAAATAAGAGACAACGAGCTGGCACTTTTGAATATGAATCTCTTTCATAGTTTTCATACAAGGACCGTGCAACGACCACCAGTTTCTAAGACAACCAAGCCTGCACCATTGATTCTCAACCTCATTTCTTTCTCTCTTTCTCTCTTTTTTCGCAAGACAAACCGTGGCTTTTCATTTCGGTTTATGTCTTTGCCCTATAAATTACCTCCTTCTTTTTTCTCTACACTCTCCTGTGACTTCACTGTATATATATATATATATATATATACTGACTGGACGAAGATGCCTGTGAGCCCCGAAGAATATCACTTATATCCCGACTGTGGGACAGGACCATTTGTCTACCGATCCCGCCTCTGGGAAGCCGCGAGCTTGCTTCAGACATGCTTCGCCGAACCCAGATATCGAACTCTGCCATCTCCCACGAACACTGGCGCTTGGTCTGCCGTACAATCGCTGAAACAGTTGGTGTAAGCGAGCGGGAGCTCCGTTAAGCGATACTGTGGGATAATCGCTACCTGCGCCCCTGTGAGCGGTCCGTAAAGCGCCCCGAATAAGCCTCTATCAATCCTGTTACGTGGTGCCAATGATCAAAGTTAAAAGCTGTACTAGAAATGAATCCTATAGAAGAAATGAATTACTACTGAAATTCCTTATCTACGATATATATAGAAGTAAATCACACCCTAAGCCTATATGAATTCTTAGTCGGCCATATAAAATTATACTAGTCCCCGGAGGCGAAAAAAGGAGTTTACTCCATAGTATAAGACCTCTAGTCTCTGGACCTCTTGGAAAGTAGTAAGAAATGCCTGCGCTGCTCGCTGGCGCCATTGCTGGATAAAGACCTCGGCTGCATGGGTATCGGTCCCAAAGAGAACGTCCAGCTCGGAAATGACACTGGTATTGGTCCATCGGCGGCGTCTAACCAGCGCATCGGAGATCGCACCAAGTCCCTGGAGGTGGACCGCGCCCGGGAATGCATATGGCACAGCTCCGCGGTGGAGAATAGTAAAAGAATAAAAGAATGACTTGAATATGGATAACCAGCTTAGCCTGATGTCCTAGGTTGTAGGAATTACATTCTCTACTTTGACCTGTCCTGCACTCTTGTTTTTAATGTTTACTCTACTATGTTTGTCCGGCCAACGCTATCAACACCGTTGCTATCGTTGCGATCCCCAACCGCTGCAAGGATCAGTGTGACAGGTCACATCTGCATGATTCGCTGATACCGATCAGCGCATGTCGCTACATCAAAAGGAAAAGAATATTTACAGCGATGAAGGCGATGCCCCCGTTATAAAAGTGCTCTTGTTCTCTTTTCATCATCTCCAAAGCCGAAGTTATACAAAAAGGCGACTATGACTACTACCACATGATGGTCGGTATGCTAAACTGGCTAATCAAAATCAGACCAGACATCAGGTTTGCGGTGACAAGACTACGCTACTATGCTACTACTAATGCAATCACTGGTAGTCATTGAGTCCACCACAAACTGCCGAAAAAACTTGGTCCCTTCAGAGACAGCCTGTATATTTCATTGCTTCCATATCGCTCTGCACGATTGGACAAGGCAAGAGGGATCAGCCATTCAAGATAAACTATATACGGGGGATGAAACTGCAACAAGCGTTGCTAACACTGGGTCAGAGCACGAAACAGTGTGAATTGGTAAGTCTTCCTTGGTCTTCGGTGTCGTTTTGGTCGTTTGTCACCCTAATTTTGAATTCATTCTTACAGTGGCTGTGTCAAGTTGATATTCCACCATTGATCGTCAGGACCGAGGAGCTGTTCGGCCACCAACCGATCTCCTTACCAGAGAAAGACAACCAGATCTCACTTGATAATTTGAATTTGATTTCATGCCAGGTCTGGAGAATTCAAGGCTTATAGCTCTACCGACACATATTGGCTTCTTAGCTCTGCTTTAGCTCTTCTTCAAATAATGACACTATTTTTACAATTAAAATATCCATATGGAGGCTCAAACCCTCAGAAGATGAAGACTCGATGATCGTCCAGAAGCTGTGTCCCAAATTTAGATTTTATACATTCAATGCCTTTCTTACGGAGGCGATGTCTTCTATGAGGTCTTGTAGATGTGGGGGTGGAGATAAGATGACTAAGACACGTTATCTCCGCTTTCCAGATTAGGTTGGCTCCTTCAACTTTTTGACATTCACCCGATGTTTTACTTGACTCAACAACTCCCAAACAATGAGGTCTGCCAATTGGAGCTACTCCGCCATCTAAAATACAATTTATAATGAACTCAAACCCCACACCTACCGAGGGGCCTGGGGCATCTCCCCCCGCAGAGCATCCTCGAGCCACCAAACCTACCGAGGACCCCAAAGAACATACCCGGACAGGCCACACCCGGGCATTTCGCTTCAAAGATGGGAGTCAGCCTCACCGAAAGCGGAAACACCGTCACAGATCACGGACACGAGACAGTGAACCGTCCAAGCGACACCATCGCGAGGACAAGAAGTCCGACCCGACATACGAAAACTCCTTCAACTCAACAGCGGACACATTCCGCGAGTCACTCTTCGACGCTCTCGGCGACGACGAAGGTGCCGCATACTGGGAATCCGTCTACGGCCAGCCCATCCATAACTACCGTGTCCCGGACGTACAACGCGGGCCGGAGGGCGAGCTAGAACAGATGACGGAGGAGGAATATGTTGACTACGTACGTCGACGGATGTGGGAGCGGACACGGGAGGGCATGTTAGCCGAGCAGGAGCGGCTGCGGGCTGAGCGGCAGCAGAAAAGGAAGGAGGAGGCTCAGAGGAACGCGCAGTCTGGGAGGGAGGAGTTTGAACGTGCTATGGACGAGAGTCTACGGCGAGGAGCGCAGCGCAAGAGAGCAAAGACTGAGTGGGGTGCACCCTGGGCTGAGTATTTGGAGAGATGGGAGACTATTCGGAAGGTTGCGGAGGAATCGGCTCCTAAGTCGCTGCGCAATCTGCTCTTCTGGCCTGTTCGCTCTGGGAAGAGGGTTGATGTTCGACCTCAAGCTGTTGAGGAGTTCATGCGCCATGCTCCGCCGCCGGCGGACCTGCTTGGTACGCTTAAAGCGGAGCGCATTCGCTGGCATCCCGATAAGATTCAGCATCGCTATGGCGCGTTAGGGATTGATGATACTGTCATGCGCAGCGTTACTGAGGTCTTCCAGATTGTAGATGGCTTGTGGAACGAGGAGAGAGAACGGCAGAAGTAACGACGGAGGTCTCTCCATTGGGCGGCGTTTTGTTTTATTACTTGTAATACTATTGATACCCCAAGCATCATGCTGCATATCAGAGCAAATTATGAATGATCGTGACTTTGATTCATTTCAAAGATGAAGAGAAAAGATAACAAGAACTGTAGTGCGAGCTGAACGTAGATGAAAGTAAAAAGAAGAGCTTCAAAGGGGCTATGTATGCAAAAACTGGGCAAACCCAGAGACCAACTTGAACCGCACAGAAGAAGGTTTAAGACCTGTGCTTTACCAAATGTCCATACAACGTAAATTTAGAAACGCGATGACCGGGTCTTGGTCCGGTAGACCGTCCAGCCAAAGTAACCACCGACAACAACGCCGAAGAACAGCACGATCTTGAAGAGGAACCAAGTCCAGCTACTCTTCTCCTTGAGCTCCTTAACAGGCTTGGGGGAGGAGCGGACACGGCCCTTGGACCGGTCTTCTGTGGTCTTCCCGCGGTTAAGTGAGTATAGGTTCTCGGCCTTGAGGGAGATGATGTCGTGGTTGTCACTCAGCTCGCCGGTCTCGGCGGAGAGGCCCAGGTATGCGACGGAGGGGATGGCGATGTTAGAATCCTCAGCGGAAAGATTGAAGCACTCGGTCCATGTGTCTTCGGACTTGTACTGTAGCTCCAGGGACAGGGACTTGTCCTGGAAGTAGGTAAGACGAGCCTTTGTGGGAACTGGGGCGCTGCGGAGACCACGAGCCTGTGAACAGTTAGCGGTATATCCAAAACAGCCGCGAATCAATGTCAACTCACAGAGCAACCGGCTAGCTCGTTCGCCTTGCCGTCATGCGCCTGGTCATAGGAGGTCTGCCCATCGCCCATCATCGCCATGACGTAAGGGAACGACACACCGGGGCGGTTGTTCTTATAGGTGTCGAAGAAGACACCGAGACCCTCGAATCTGTCTGTCGAACCGAAGACAGGGCCCTGTGTGGCACGCTCCTTGGTGAGCCAGAGGGCAAATCCATCACCATGCAAGTTGCCGGAGCCGTGGATCTCAAACTCGAGCTCAATCTAGCAGAGGCGTACGTGAGCTTTTGGCCCATATTCTGTTCCGCGGGGTTCGTGAATTTACCTGCCAATTGGTTGCGGTCAGAGGTACGCGGGAGGAGATCCATCCTTGCTGCGATGGCCGGTCAGCCGTGAGGCGAACGTATCTGAACAAAGACGAAAATCAGCACTGATTACAGAGTCCACCTGAAGACCGGAATATCTCACTTGTCAGCGCGGATTACTGTATCTCCTCCGAAGTCGAACCAGCGGCTTTGGAAGTCTGAATCGAGGTATGGCTGTTACATCGGTCAATACTGATATTCCTCCTCGGAGCACGATCCGTGCACAGTGTGTTCGCGGGTTATGATCATACCGGAGAGAGGCTATGGGTGCGAAGCTGACAGATGTCCAAAGTTAGTACCTCGGCTTGAAACGGAGTCAACATTGAGCACATACGGGGATGCTTTTGATATTTGGGTCATCGTAGGCATTCACGGGTAAGGCGACCAAGCCCGCGAAGCAGAGAAGCGAGGAAATAGACGGAAGACGCATTGTGGAATTGTATTAGGGCTCAATGGAGGGGAGCCCAAAGTGTTTCAAAGATAGACTGGAGGTGGGATAGACGGGGTACGGTGTCACCAGGACCCGAAAACCCAGTGAGAAAGAAATAAGAAAAGAGGCCTTGAGGAAGTCGAAAAAATGACAAGAAAGAGTGAATAGGCAAAGTTCAGGCGTGGAGACAAGGGAGGTGAAGTATACAGCTCGTTATGCTAAGGTGTCCACATCGGATGTGGCGCAGCGAACACACCAGCCACAACCCTGCATCTCAGATCCTGAAGTCCGACTTTCTTCGGTTCGATCCAATTCAACACCATCTCATTTGCACTTTTCCACCAACCTCACTCTCTCATAATGTCGCTCTTCGGTTCTAGCTCCCCCGCTCCTATTCAGACCTCCGAGGAGATCAAGGCAGCAGTCATGCGCCAGCTCCAGCAGGAGGCCGCCATGTCGAACGCCCGCGCCCTGATCGGAGTACGTCACCACCCTTGATATCCAAATCCGGCAACCAACTAACATCAACCTCAGAAAATCAACAAGCACTGCTTCAAGGCCTGCGTTCCTGCCCCCGGTACCTCGCTCTCGGCCAAGGAGAATACCTGCCTGTCCAGCTGCATGGAGAAGTACATCGCCATGTGGAACACCACAAGCAAGACCTACATCGCCCGTATCGGCGTGGAAACCAAGCGTCTCGGTGGTCAGGATGCTGCTGCCATTGCCTCCATGGCTACCGGCATGCCCGAGGGCGGCAGCGGAATCCTGGGCTAAGTTGGATCCATCATCGAATCAGAAGCAAGGAATTTGAAGGACGAAACAAGAAGAAAAAGACACACACACACACACACCTCTGTGTATGAACTACTGTACGATAGAAGCGGCCTGGTAGCCCGTGTATAATATGGGCGTGGCTTTTTGTGCCCCGGTGGTTGGAGAGATTGGGAATAGAACAGGGTTCACGACGAACCCATTTGTACATCGAGCAGGCAATTGAAAGAAAAAAGAAACACAAGAATTCGATTGTAATTGCTAAGAAAAATGATGTGCATATAGAAAAGTATGGATTTTCATATAATGGCTCCTGGTTTTTCACGACTCCTCCCGAGGTCAATCAGTTCCGGCCCTCCCCCAAAGGACTTTTCGTCGCGTCATAAAATTATACAAGCACCTTAGAAGTCGGGGAAAAGGTGACCGTATCTGGAACTAGTTAGTCAGGCGTGCGGGTGGCATGGAAAGAAATACATACGGATCTTCTCCTTCCTGGCCATAGTGCTCTGTCTCTTCCGGATACTTGTCGTATTGGCTTGCATCGCCCTGTCCACCGCGAATGGGTGGGATATACGGCGCATCGATATCCTTACGAGCCAGCCGGTCCCAAGTGACTTCGGCGAACCAGGCATGGTTCTTGACATCGCTCGGGCCACCGTGCAAGTTCCCGAGGCGCTTGGTGAGGTCAGCTGTGATCAGCTGAGAGAGCAGATCGACTGCGTCGGCGTGCAAGTATGGAGGATACTTGACTTTGCCCCGCAGAATATTCTCGTATATCTTGACTGGGGATCCGCTGTCCCAGAAAGGAGTGAAGCCACACAGCATTTCAAAGATTAAGATTCCCAATGACCACCTTAGGACAGTTAGAGCAATTCGACAGAAGCATTGAAAGCAGACTTACCAGTCAACTGATTTGTTGTATCCCTTGGAAGAGACAACCTCGGGTGCTAGGTAGTCTGGGGTACCACAAAGTGTCCATGTAATATCCGGCACGTTTTTAGCAAACCCAAAATCCGTGATCTTGAGATGACCATGACGGTCTAACAGAAGATTTTCTGGCTTCAGATCACGATAGATGATCTGGTGTGAGTGCAAATACTCGAGCGCTAGGGTAACCTCCGCGGCATAGAATTTGGCCACCGGGTTCGGGAAGCGCTAATGACAAATGAGTTCTTTGTTCACACACACAAAACCAAGGAAGTGGTCATGGGATCACTCACTTGTGACTTGCGCAGGAGACTGAACAATTCGCCTCCCTCCACAAAGTCCATGACCATATAGAGGTTCCGAGAGTCCTGCCAAGTTCCCCATAAGGTAACGAGGAATGGATGCCGCACCCGATTTAACATTCGGCGCTCGTCATTTGTGTGCTCGATTTGCTTCATCTTGACCACCTGGGCCTTCTTCAACACTTTCATTGCATAGAAGCGATGATTGTGGTTAGACTGCACCAGGTGCACACGGCCGAAGCTCCCTGTTCCCAAGGTGCGCTGAAGCTCAAAGTCCTCCTGAGAGTACTTTCCCTTTGTAACACGCTCTTGCTTCGGCTGCTCCTGGTTTATAATGTGGTCGATGCTGGCGACATTGTTGTGTGTACCCGTACCCGTGTGGTGCTGGGGCGTACCGTGTGAAGCGGGTTGCATGGATGCGCCTGAACCGTCGTGGTTCTGAGTATCTGGTTTCCCGTGGTCTTGCGAATCCTTCGTTCGCCTCTTCTTCAATAAACCTCCTAAACTCGGCATGAAGAGAAGATTAGACGGGCTTTGGGGCCATTGGGGGGGGGGGGGGGGGGGTGGAGGGTGGGGGGGGGGGGGGGGGGGGTGGGGGGGGGGGGGGGGGGGGGGGGGGGGTGGTGGGGGGGGGGGGGGGGGGTGGGGGGGGGGGGGGGGGGGGGGGGGGGGGGGGGGTGGGGGGGGGGGGGGGGGGGGGGGGGGGGGGGGGGGGGGGGGG